>NC_133765.1:7317-197269 GCF_036562045.2 Rhinolophus sinicus | reverse complement strand
ACCCTAGGGATGTGCAACCCAGGCCCTGGCCCTGGCCGGCCCCACCCACTGGCCCAAAGCCAGGGAGAGCCACCCGCCACCAGGGGGCAGCACCTCCAGTCTGCCGCCACCCTTCCTCACACAGCCTTCTTTCTGGGTTCTCGCCCCTCGTCAGCGACCGGCGTCCCGCCCGATCACTGTTCACTTCACTGGCTACACGTCACCTCTCCTGACCCAGGGAGGTGAGAGAGGATGAGAGAAGGCCAGAGACGGAGCAAGAGAGAGGCGGAGAGAGACAGACGGGGACTGTGGGGACAGACTCGCAGAGAGCACTCTCCAGGCTCTGGGCCTCGCGTGGAGGGGTGCTGCGTGCGGGCTGCATGGATATCAGCTGTGACCGCTTGGCCATCAGCTGTTGCCAGTTGGCCATTGGCCACCGGCAGAGCTGCGGTGGCCAAGCTAGGAAGCGCGGATTGTGGACTGCAAATTGCAGAGGGGCGCGGACTGCAGTTGGCCGGCTTGGTGGGTCGGTAGGTTGGTGGGTCTGTTGGTTGGCAGAGAATCGGCCGGCAGGCTGGGGATCGGGCGGCTCCGGCTTGCCGAGTCTCCAAGCCAGCCGCCCGTGAGACATGGTGCTATGAGCCCCCTATCCGTGGTCTGTTGGTGTTCCCTCTTGACCTCGCCAAATCCTGCATTCTTGTGCGGGCAGAGGGGCTAGAGTCCCCGCAGGACAGGGACAGACAGACAGAACGGGAGGAGGAGTAAGAGGGAGCGAGATGGAAATATGCTCGTATATGTACATGTATGTATCTAGACATACAGAGAGACATGGACAGAGACAGAGAAAGAGGGGGCTGGCACGCGGGGAGAGAGCTCCTGAGCCAGAGCCAGAGCCCAACAGGCACGTCACAGAGCCCGACGGATATGGGGTGGGGGAGGGTGTGAGGGACGCACAGGCGGGCACACGGACTGTTACAGACGCACTGAGGCTGTGTTGAAGTGGCAGCTCCTCCACCGGAGTGTGGTCGTGCCCGGGGCTGGGCTCCGCTAAGGAGGCATTGCCCTGGCGTTGGCAGTCACCATTGAAGCCTCCGGGGCGGGCCGCCAGGGTCTCCGGAGGGCCTGTGGTCTCTGAGCCCCGCCCAGGCACCCGCCCGCGGGAGGAGAGTGGCAGCCCCCAGGCACCCTGGTTGTGAGGGTTGTGCGCCTGCGTGCCTGCTCTGCCCTTGTGGTGGTCTCCCCTGGAGTCGATGGCGCGTGGTGTGTTGGGGTGCTGCTCCCGCCGTCCCCTGGTTTGTCCCGGCTCTTTGTGCCCTGTGTTTCAGGGACACCGTGGCCGGCGGGAAGGGAGGGCTCCTGGCTCTTGTGGGAGACGGGAGGGGCGCGCGGGGGTGTGGGGCGAGGTGCCTGCCAGCGGAGACAGAAGACTCCGGTGGGGCGGGGCGGGTGGGCGTCCCGTTTGCCCGAGGACACGCCGATCCTGTGTGTCGGGTCCCGGGGGCAGGCGCAGGGATGGGCGTGCCCTGGGCTCGGGCCGAGGTGCAAAGCACCGGCACGTCCTGGGATGGAGAGAGCCTGGTGGAGGCCTGCGCCGGCAGGCAGCCCTGGGCTTGGGCGTTGGGGGTTGCGGCGGCGGCAGGGTCGGGGAGCGAGAGGGAGCCCTGCGATGGCGGTGGCGGCGGCGGCGGCGACCGAGACGCGGCTGACTGCTGCAGGCTGACGGCCTGCCTCGGCGAAGAGCACTAAGAAGAGGGAGTGGGGGGGAGCCCTGGCCGACAGGCCTGGTGTGCGGCCGGGGATGCGAGCTTGTAGTGCCGGGCGACTGACCCTCCTCTGGCCAGGGGGACCTTCGGCTGCCTGGGCGGCTGCAGAGGGGCAAAGGGCGGCAGGGGTTCGGAGGGAGCCACGCCGGGGCGGCGGCGCAAAAGGAGAGGCGAGCAAAAGCCTGCAGCTATTCCCAGGCGGTCTCCCATCCAAGTACTAACCAGGCCCCTCCCTGCTTAGCTCCCGAGATCAGAGGAGATCGGGCGCGTTCAGGGTGGTATGGCCGTAGACGCTGGGACCCGGCTCCCCGCGCCCCAAGAGCCTGCTCCCGGCCTGCCTCTGACCGCGCGCCGTGCTGCTGGGCCGCTAGGGTGGCGAGCACGTCTGCCTGAGCGCCTGCCGCCCGCTCCCCGCCTCCTCCGGACGCCGCTGGTGTGGGCGACGGGCTACTCCTGGCCCGCAGCGAGGCCCCTTCGCGCCCCCCAGTGGCTCCACGGGCCTCTGTCACTTCCCTGACTGTGACATATGTCTGGGCGCCCTGGCATCCTGGGCCTCCCCAGGCCCCGAAGGGCTTTCACCCCGCCCCCCTACCCCAACCCCTCTCATCTCCCCCCAGCCCCACAACCGCACACCCCCCTTGCTGCTGTGCTGTCCCCACCTCTCAGGGCCACCGAGGGGGTCGCAGGGTCCTCTCAGTCCCCTCCGGCCCTAGGGACGTGCAACCCAGGCCCTGGCCCTGACCGGACCCATCCACAGGCCCAAAGCCAGGGAGAGCCACCCGCGCCACCAGGGTGCAGCATCTCCAGTCTGCAGCCACCCTTCGTCACAAGCCTTCAGTCTGGGCCCTGGAACCCTCGTCAGCGACCGGAGCCCCGCCCGATGTCCGGTCCCTTCACTGGCTACACGTCACCTCTCCTGACCCAGGGAGGTGAGAGAGAGGATGAGAGAAGGCCAGAGACGGAGCAAGAGAGAGGCGGAGAGAGACAGACGGGGACTGTGGGGACAGACTCGCAGAGAGCACTCTCCAGGCTCTGGGCCTCGCGTGGAGGGGTGCTGCTTGGGGGCTGCATGGTCATCAGCTGTGACCGCTTGGCCATCAGCTGTTGCCAGTTGGCCACTGGCCACCGGAGGAGCTGCGGTGGCCAAGCTAGGAAGCGCGGATGGTGGACTGCAAATTGCAGAGGGGCGCGGATTGCAGTGGGCCCGCTTGGCGGGTCGACGGGCGGTGTGTCGGTGGGTTGGCAGAGAAGCGGCCGACAGGTTGGGGATCGGGCGGCTCCGGCTTGCCGTGTCTCCGAGCCAGCCGCCCGTGAGACATAGTGCTATGAGCCCCCTATCCGTGGCTCTGTTGGTGTTCCCTCTTGGCCTCGCCATATCCTGCGTTCTTGTGCGGGCAGAGGGACTAGAGTCCCCGCAGGACAGGGACCGACAGAGAGAACGGGAGGAGGAGAAAGAGGGAGCGAGATCGAAATATACACCTATATGTACCTGTATGTACCTAGACATACAGAGAGACATGGACAGAGACAGAGAAAGAGGGGGCTGGCACGCGGGGAGAGAGCTCCTGAGCCAGAGCCAGAGCCCAACAGGCACGTCACAGAGCCAGAGAGACATGGGGTGGGGGAGGGGGGAGGGACGCACAAGCGGGCACACGGACTGGGACAGACGCACTGACGCTGCTTTGAAGTGGCAGCTTCTCAACCGAAGTGTGGTCATGCCCGTGGCTGGGCTCCACTAAGGAGGCAGTGCCCGGGCATTGAAAGTCACCCTTGAAGCCCCCGGGCCGGGCGGGAGGGCCAGTGGGCTCCGAGCCCCGCCCAGGAACCCCCCGCCCCGCGGGAGGAGAGTGGCAGCCCACAGGCACCCTGGTTGAGAGTGTTGTGTGCCTGCGTGCCTGCACTTCCCCTTGTGGTGGTCTCTCCTGGAGTCCGAGGGCGTGCGGTGTGTTGGGGTGCTGCTCCCTCAGTCCCCTGCTTTGTCCCGGCTCTTTGTACCCTGTGTGTTGGGGCCACTGCGGGAAGGGAGGGTTCCTGGCTCTTGTGGGCGATGGGAGGGGGCGCGCGGGGGTGTGGGGAGAGGTGCCTGCCGGCGGAGACACAGGCTCGGCTAACTGCTGCTGGCTGACTGCCTGCCTCAGCGAAGAGGACTAAGAAGAGGGTGTGGGGGTGAGCCCTGGCCGACGGGCCTGGTGTGCGGCCGGGGCTGCCAGCTTGTAGCGCCGGGTGGCTGACCGGCCTCTGGCCAGGGGGACCTTCGGCTGGATGGGCGGCTGCAGAGGGGCAAGGGGCGGCAGGGGTTCGGAGGGAGCCACGCAGGGGCGGCGCAAAAGGAGAGGCGAGCAAAAGCCTACAGGTATTCCCAGGCGGTCTCCCATCCAAGCACTAACCAGGCCCCTCCCTGCTTAGCTCCCGAGATCAGAGGAGATCGGGCGCGTTCAGGGTGGTATGGCCATAGACGATGGGACTCGGCTCCCCGCGCCCCAAGAGCCTGCTCCCGGCCTGCCTCGTGAGCGCGCGCCATGCAGATGCGCGGCTCCGGTGGCGAGCATCGACCCGCTGGCCGGCTCTGCCAGCACCGCGTCCCCCCCCCAGTCCGGCTCCCCGCCTCTTCCGAATGCCCCTGGCGTGGGCGGCGGGCTACTCCTGGCCGGCAGCGAGGCCCCTTCGCGCCACCCGAGGCTCCATGGGACACTGCCACTTCCCTGATGGTGCCAGAAGTCGTGGAACTCTGGCATCCTGGGACTCCCCGGACCCAGACCGCCATACACCCCGCCCCCCTACCGCCACCAGGTTTACCAACAACCGCACCCCCAAGGCTGGGGGAGGCCTGCACCAGCAGGCAACCCTGGGCTTGGGAGTTGTGGGAGGACCCCGCGGCGGCGGCTTGGGCGGCTGCGGAGGGGGGGGCTGCGGCGGCGGGGGACGCGGCGGAGGCGAGGGAAGGTGGGGAGGTAGGCGATGGCAACCGCGAGGATGGCGCCAGGGCGGCGATGGCGGTGGCGACAATGGGGGCTTTGACGGTGGGCGCTGGGGCACGGGGGTCGATGGCGGCGGCGGCGGCGGCGGCGGGGGCGGAGGAGGCCGGGAGAGCAGAGGCGGGAGATTGAGGGAGTATGGCGATGGTGGCGGCGGCGGGCCTGGGGCGGGGGCGGGGGAGATGGCGGTGCAGGAGGCGGGGAGAGCAGAGGAGGGAGATTGAGGGAGTGCGGCAATGGCGGCGGCGGGGGCGGGGGTGGGGAGCGCGGTGCTGGCGGCCGAGGGGGGGAGAGCAGAGGAGGGAGTTTGAGGGAGTACGGCGATGGCGGCAGCGGGGGCGGGGAGGGGGCGAGGGCAGCGCTGGCGGAGGGG
Source organism: Rhinolophus sinicus (assembly GCF_036562045.2). Classification (NCBI taxonomy): domain Eukaryota; kingdom Metazoa; phylum Chordata; class Mammalia; order Chiroptera; family Rhinolophidae; genus Rhinolophus; species Rhinolophus sinicus. The sequence goes on along the minus strand of NC_133765.1, from coordinate 192,179 downwards.
GTGGGGAGCGCGGTGATCGCGGCGGCGGCGGCGGGAGAAGCGGGGGCTGATCGCGAGCAGCGATGGCGGCGGCGGCGGCGGCGGCGGCGGCTGCGGCGCGGGAGGGTTGCGAGGTCGGCGATGGAGGCGGCGGCAGCGTTGGGGGCTGTGTCGGCGGGCGCTGGGCGCGGGGAGGGTTGGCGGCGGCGGTAGCGGGGAAGAGGGCGGTGCTGGCGGCGGAGGAGGGGAGAGCAGAGGCGGGAGATTGAAGCAGTACAGCGATGGCGGTGGCGAGGGCGGGGGCAGGGGTGAGGTCAGCGCTGGAGGGGGGTGTGGGGAGCGCGGTGATGGCGGCGGATTTGGCGGTGGCGGCGGGGGCGAGGGCAGCGCTGTTGGCGGTGGCGGCGATCGAAGGTCGGCGAAGGGATCGAGATGACAGCCTCCGGGACTGAAGAGGACTGAGAAGAGGGTGTGCGGGGGAGCCCTGGCCGACGGGCCTGGTGTGCGGCCGGGGCTGCCAGCTTGTAGTGCCTGGCGGCTAACCCTCTGCTGGTCAGGGGGACCTTCGGCTGGCTGGGCGGCTGCAGAGAGGCAAGGGGCGGCAGGGGTTCGGAGGGAGCCACGCCGGGGCCGCGGCGCAAAAGGAGAGGCGAGCAAAAGCCTGCAGCTATTCCCAGGCGGTCTCCCATCCAAGTACTAACCAGGCCCCTCCCTGCTTAGCTCCCGAGATCAGACGAGATCTGGCGCGTGCAGGGTGGTGTGGCCTTAGGCGCTGGGACCCGGCTCCCGGCACTCCAAGAGCCTGCTCCCGACCTGCTTCTGAGCGCACGCCATGCTGCTGGGCCGCTCGGGTGGCGAGCATGTCTGCCCGAGCGCCTCCCGCCAGCTCCCCGCCTCCTCCAGACGCCGCTGGTGTGGGCGACGGGCTCCTCCTGGCCCGCAGCGAGGCCCCTTCGCGCCCCCCAGTGGCTCTAACGGGCCTCTGTCACTTCCCTGACTGTGACATATGTCTGGGCGCCCTGGCATCCTGGGCCTCCCCAGGCCCCGAAGGGCTTTTACCCCGCCCCCCTACCCCAACCCCTCTCATCTCCCCCCAGCCCCACAACCGCACACCCCCCTTGCTGCTGTGCTGTCCCCACCTCTCAGGGCCACCGAGGGGGTCGCAGGGTCCTCTCAGTCCCCTCCACCCTAGGGACGTGCAACCCAGGCCCTGGCCCTGGCCGGCCCCACCCACTGGCCCAAAGCCAGGGAGAGCCACCCGCCACCAGGGGGCAGCACCTCCAGTCTGCCGCCACCCTTCCTCACACAGCCTTCTTTCTGGGTTCTCGCCCCTCGTCAGCGACCGGCGTCCCGCCCGATCACTGTTCACTTCACTGGCTACACGTCACCTCTCCTGACCCAGGGAGGTGAGAGAGAGGATGAGAGAAGGCCAGAGACGGAGCAAGAGAGAGGCGGAGAGAGACAGACGGGGACTGTGGGGACAGACTCGCAGAGAGCACTCTCCAGGCTCTGGGCCTCGCGTGGAGGGGTGCTGCGTGCGGGCTGCATGGATATCAGCTGTGACCGCTTGGCCATCAGCTGTTGCCAGTTGGCCATTGGCCACCGGCAGAGCTGCGGTGGCCAAGCTAGGAAGCGCGGATTGTGGACTGCAAATTGCAGAGGGGCGCGGACTGCAGTTGGCCGGCTTGGTGGGTCGGTAGGTTGGTGGGTCTGTTGGTTGGCAGAGAATCGGCCGGCAGGCTGGGGATCGGGCGGCTCCGGCTTGCCGAGTCTCCAAGCCAGCCGCCCGTGAGACATGGTGCTATGAGCCCCCTATCCGTGGTCTGTTGGTGTTCCCTCTTGGCCTCGCCAAATCCTGCGTTCTTGTGCGGGCAGAGGGGCTAGAGTCCCCGCAGGACAGGGACAGACAGACAGAACGGGAGGAGGAGTAAGAGGGAGCGAGATGGAAATATGCTCGTATATGTACATGTATGTATCTAGACATACAGAGAGACATGGACAGAGAAAGAGGGGGCTGGCACGCGGGGAGAGAGCTCCTGAGCCAGAGCCAGAGCCCAACAGGCACGTCACAGAGCCCGACGGATATGGGGTGGGGGAGGGTGTGAGGGACGCACAGGCGGGCACACGGACTGTTACAGACGCACTGAGGCTGTGTTGAAGTGGCAGCTCCTCCACCGGAGTGTGGTCGTGCCCGGGGCTGGGCTCCGCTAAGGAGGCATTGCCCTGGCGTTGGCAGTCACCATTGAAGCCTCCGGGGCGGGCCGCCAGGGTCTCCGGAGGGCCTGTGGTCTCTGAGCCCCGCCCAGGCACCCGCCCGCGGGAGGAGAGAGGCAGCCCCCAGGCACCCTGGTTGTGAGGGTTGTGCGCCTGCGTGCCTGCTCTGCCCTTGTGGTGGTCTCCCCCGGAGTCGATGGCGCGTGGTGTGTTGGGGTGCTGCTCCCGCCGTCCCCTGGTTTGTCCCGGCTCTTTGTGCCCTTTGTGTCGGGGACACCGTGGCCGGCGGGAAGGGAGGGCTCCTGGCTCTTGTGGGAGACGGGAGGGGACGCGCGGGGGTGTGGGGAGAGGTGCCTGCCCGCGGAGACAGAAGACTCCGGTGGGGCGGGGCGGGTGGGCGTCCCGTTTGCCCGAGGACACGCCGAAACTGTGTGTCGGGGCCCAGGGGCAGGCGCAGGGATGGGCGTCCCCTGGGCTCGGGCCGAGGTGCAAAGGACCGGCACGTCCTGGGATGGAGAGAGCCTGGTGGAAGCCTGCGCCGGCAGGCAGCCCTGGGCTTGGGCGTTGGGGGTTGCGGCGGCGGCAGGGTCGGGGAGCGAGAGGGAGCCCTGCGATGGCGGTGGCGGCGGCGGCGACCGAGACGCGGCTGACTGCTGCAGGCTGACGGCCTGCCTCGGCGAAGAGCACTAAGAAGAGGGAGTGGGGGGGAGCCCTGGCCGACAGGCCTGGTGTGCGGCCGGGGATGCGAGCTTGTAGTGCCGGGCGGCTGACCCTCCTCTGGCCAGGGGGACCTTCGGCTGCCTGGGCGGCTGCAGAGGGGCAAGGGGCGGCAGGGGTTCGCAGGGAGCCACGCCGGGGCGGCGGCGCAAAAGGAGAGGCGAGCAAAAGCCTACAGGTATTCCCAGGCGGTCTCCCATCCAAGTACTAACCAGGCCCCTCCCTGCTTCGCTTCCAACATCTGGCGCGTCAGGGTGGTATGGCCTTAGGCGCTGGGACCCGGATCCCGGCACTCCAAGAGCCTGCTCCCGAACTGCCTCTGAGCGCGCGCCATGCTGCTGGGCCGCTCGGGTGGCGAGCATGTCTGCCTGAGCGCCTCCCGCCCGCTCCCCGCCGCCTCCGGACGCTGCTGGCGTGGGCGGCGGGCTACTCCTGGCCGGCAGCGAGGCCCCTTCGCGCCACCCGAGGCTCCATGGGACACTGCCACTTCCCTGATGGTGCCAGAAGTCGTGGAACTCTGGCATCCTGGGACACCCCGCCCCCTACCGCCACCAGGTTTACCCCCAACCGCACCCCCAAGGCTGGTGGAGGCCTGCACCAGCAGGCAACCCTGGGCTTGGGAGTTGTGGGAGGACCCCGCGGCGGCGGCGGGGGCGGCTGCGGCGGCGGCGGCGGCGGCGGCGGCAGGGGGGGCGGCGGCGGGGGCGGCGGCGGCGGCGCGGGAGGGTTGCGAGGTCGGCGATGGAGGCGGCGGCAGCGTTGGGGGCTGTGTCGGCGGGCGCTGGGCGCGGGGAGGGTTGGCGCCGGCGGCGGCGGTAGCGGGGAAGAGGGCGGTGCTGGCGGCGGAGGAGGGGAGAGCAGAGGCGGGAGATTGAAGCAGTACAGCGATGGCGGTGGCGAGGGCGGGGGCAGGGGTGAGGTCAGCGCTGGAGGGGGGTGTGGGGAGCGCGGTGATGGCGGCGGATTTGGCGGTGGCGGCGGGGGCGAGGGCAGCGCTGGCGGCGGTGGCGGCGACCGAGGGTCGGCGAAGGGATCGAGATGACAGCCTGCGGGACTGAAGAGGACTAAGAAGAGGGTGTGCGGGGGAGCCCTGGCCGACGGGCCTGGTGTGCGGCCGGGGCTGCCAGCTTGTAGTGCCTGGCGGCTAACCCTGTGCTGGTCAGGGGGACCTGCGGCTGGCTGGGCGGCTGCCGAGGGGCAAGGGGCGGCAGGGGTTCGGAGGGAGCCACGCCGGGGCGGCGATGCAAAAGGAGAGGCGAGCAAAAGCCTGCAGCTATTCCCAGGCGGTCTCCCATCCAAGTACTAACCAGGCCCGACCCTGCTTAGCTTCCCAGATCAGACGAGATCTGGCGCGTGCAGGGTGGTATGGCCTTAGGCGGAGGGACCCGGCTCCCGGCACTCCAAGAGCCTGCTCCCGACCTGCTTCTGAGCGCGCGCCATGCTGCTGGGCCGCTCGGGTGGCGAGCATGTCTGCCTGAGCGCCTCCCGCCCGCTCCCCGCCTCCTCCGGACTCCGCTGGTGTGGGCGACGGGCGACTCCTGGCCCGCAGCGAGGCCCCTTCGCGCCCCCCAGTGGCTCCACGGGCCTCTGTCACTTCCCTGACTGTGACATATGTCTGGGCGCCCTGGCATCCTGGGACTCCCCAGGCCCCGAAGGGCTTTTACCCCGCCCCCCTACCCCAACCCCTCTCATCTCCCCCCAGCCCCACAACCGCACACCCCCCTTGCTGCTGTGCTGTCCCCACCTCTCAGGGTCACCGAGGGGGTCGCAGGGTCCTCTCAGTCCCCTCCGGCCCTAGGGACATGCAACCCAGGCCCTGGCCCTGGCCGGCCCCACCCACTGGCCCAAAGCCAGGGAGAGCCACCTGCGCCACCGGGGTGCAGCAGCTCCAGTCTGCAGCCACCCTTCGTCACAAGCCTTCAGTCTGGGCCCTCGACCCTCGTCAGCGACCGGAGCCCCGCCCGATCTCCGGGCCCTTCACTGGCTAAACGTCACCTCTCCTGACCCAGGGAGGAGAGAGAGAGGATGACAGAAGGCCAGAGACGGAGCAAGAGAGAGGCGGAGAGAGCCAGACGGGGACTGTGGGGACAGACTCCCAGAGAGCACTCTCCAGGCTCTGGGCCTCGCGTGGAGGGGTGCTGCTTGGGGGCTGCATGGTCATCAGCTGTGACCGCTTGGCCATCAGCTGTTGCCAGTTGGCCATTGGCCACCGGCGGAGCTGCGGTGGCCAAGCTAGGAAGCGCGGATGGTGGACTGCAAATTGCAGAGGGGCGCGGATTGCAGGGGGCCGGCTGGGTGGGTCGACGGGCGGTGTGTCGGTGGGTTGGCAGAGAATCAGCCGGCAGGTTGGGGATCGGGAAGCTCCGGCTTGCCGTGTCTCCAAGCCAGCCGCCCGTGAGACATAGTGCTATGAGCCTCCTCTCCGTGGCTCTGTTGGTGTTCCTTCTTGGCCTCGCCAAATCCTGCGTTCTTTTGCGGGCAGAGGGACTTGAGTCCCCGCAGGACAGGGACAGACAGACAGAACGGGACGAGGAGTAAGAGGGAGCGAGATGGAAATATACACGTATATGTACATGTATGTACCTAGACATACAGAGAGACATGGACAGAGACAGAGAAAGAGGGGGCTGGCACGCGGGGAGAGAGCTCCTGAGCCAGAGCCCGAACTCAACAGGCACATCACAGAGCTAGACAGACATGGGGTGGGGGAGTGTGTGAGGGACGCACAGTCGTCCACATGGACTGGGACAGATGCACTGAGGCTGTGTCGAAGTGGCGGCTTCTCCACCGGAGTGTCGTCGTGCCCGGGGCTGGGCTCCACTAAGGAGTCATTGCCCTGGCATTGGCAGTCACCATTGAAGCCCCCGGGGCGGGCCGCCAGTTTCTCCATAGTGCCTCGGGGGGGGGGCGGAGCCGGGGTGTCTCCGAGCCCCGCCCAGGGTCCCGCCCGCGGGAGGAGTGTGGCAGCTCCAGGCACCCTGGTTGTGAGGGTTGTGTGCCTGCGTGCCTTCTCTTCCCCTTGTGGTGGTCTCTCCTGGAGTCCAAGGGCGCGCGCGGTGTGTTGTGGTGTTGCTCCCTCTGTCCTGTTGTTTGTCCTGGCTCTTTTGCCCCTGTGTGTTGGTGCCACTGCGGCCCGCGGGAACGGAGGGCTCCTGGTTCTTGTGGGAAATTAGAGGGTGCGTGCGGGGATGTGGGACGCGGTGCCTGCCACTGGAGTCAGAGGCCTCCGGTTGGGCGGTGCGGGTAGGCGTCCCGTTTGCCCGAGGACACGCCCATCCTGTCTCGGGGCCCAGGGGCAGGCCTAGGGATGGGCGCCCCTGGGCTCGGGCCGAGGCGCAAAGGACCGGCATGTCCTGGGATGGAGAGAGCCTGGTGGAGGCCTACGCCGGCAGGCAGCCCTGGGCTTGGGCGTTGGGGTGGCGGCGGCGGCGACCGAGGAGCGTCGAATGGCTGCGGTCCGAAGTCCTGCGGGACCCAAGTGGACTAAGAAGAGGGTGTGGGGGTGGAGGCCGGCCCACGGGCCTGTCGTGCGGCCCGGGCTGCGACGCTGTAGTGTCAGGCGGCTGACCCGCAGATGGCCAGGGGGACCTTCGGCTGGCTGGGTGGCCGCAGAGGGGCAAGGGGTGGCAGGTGTTCAGAGGGAGCCACACCGGGGCGGCGGCGCAAAAGGTGAGGCGAGCCAAAGCCTACAGTACCCGGTATTCCCAGGCGGAATGCCACGCAAGTACTATCCGTGCTTAACTTCCGAGATCAGATGAGATCCAGCACGTTCAGGGGAATGTGACCTTAGACATAAGAACCTGGCGCAGGGCACCCCAGGAACCCCCGCCAGGCCAGCCTCACGAGCGGATACCACACCCGTGGGCCGACTGTACTGCGACCCGCCTGGCTGCTCTGCGGTCCCCTGGTTAGGGGAACTGAGGCTCGCGGTCCTTTCAGCCCCCTTTGGCCCTAGGCACGTGCAGCACGGCCCTAGCCCTGGCCGACTGTCCTGGCTCTGGCCCTGGACCTGGCTGACCCTCCTGGCAGCCGGGACTGTCCCAGAGCCACGGGGAGCCACCAGGGTGCATCAGCTCCATACTGCTGCCATCCATCCTTCCTTAGACAACCTTCCCCCTCGCCCCTCACCGAGACCAGCACCCCGCCCTATCTCAGGTCCCTCCGCTACACATCGCCTCTCCTGACCTGAGGAGCTGAAACAGAGAATGAGAAAAGGCCAGAGAGGGAGCGAGAGGGTGGGGAGAGGGAGGGGGGGGGAGAGAGAGAGGGAGAGAGAGGGAGAGAGAGAGAGAGAAAGAGAGAGAGGTGCATGGTGTTGGGAGCCCCTGAAAGGGCAGTCGCCACATTTTCAGTCTCTTCCTGAAAGTCAAGGAGACATTAACCCCTCGGCAGGGCCCTACGTCCCTGCATGCTATTCGTGACTGTGAGTGGGGAACAAAGTCCCCAGCACACAGGGTCAGATAGAGTGAGTAACACAGCTTTATTTGGGAACCAATGTCCCTCCAGAGGCCAGTGCTCTGGTAAGCACAGAAGGTTATACAGAATAGAATAGAATTTAATAACGAACCAAGTAAGTCCCAGAGTCAATAGAGATGGAGAAGGTCCCTGGTCCAGGAGAGATGACTGGGTCCACGCCGGGTCTGAGGCGAACTGGTCTTGCAAGGAAGAACTTCGGAGAGTCCCCAAGTATCATGGCTTGCACCTCGCAGAGGACTCTGTCTGATCACCCAGACTCATGTCCTCCCTCACAGAGGGTCTTAGCCAGAGTGGCGCCCACTCGGACCACTCATGGCATTGCTCTGGAGTTCTGCTTTATCCTCTTTTCCTTTGACTTGTTTACTTCTTAGATGATAACCAGAAGTTGTTTACCAGGAGTTGTTTACCTCTTAGATGATAACCAGAAGTTGTTTGCCAGGAGTTGTTTACTTCTTAGGTGATAACCAGAAGTTGTTTGGGTCAACATGTTTATCACTCAATTTTGTTATGCTCAGTTTCACACAAAAACATGTTTTATACTTCCCTCTTATCAGTCTCACACATGTGTGTCCATAGTCTTATCCCTACCAGTAAACAACTTGTTTTACAATCCACATATATAATATATTTTATATGCTCTATAAATGTGGAGACAGGGAGAGACACAGAGGGCGAGAGACACAGAGGGTGGGTAGAGAGAGAGAGATGGAAACAGAGAGATGGAGACAGCGAGCAACCGACAGACACAATGAGAGGAGAAAAGGAGAGGGAGAGGGAGAAAAAGAGACAGAGAGAGGGAGAGAGAGACAGAGGGAGAGAGAGACAGAGGTGGAGACAGAGAGAGGGAGAGACAGAGATAGACAGAGAGAGCAAGAGTGAGAGATTGACGGACAGAGTGGGCACTAGCGAGAGCCCCAAGCAGGCAAGACACAGAGTGAGACACACCGGGAGATGGACATACAGACTGGGACAGACACACTGAGGCTGTCGCTGAAGTGGCAGCTTCTACACCAAAGGGTGGTCGTGCCAGCGGCTGGGCTCAGCTAAGGAGGCAGTGCTCTGGGGTTGGCTGTTATCATGGAGCTCCAGGGCAGGCCGCCAGGGTCTCAGGAGTGCTGGTGGGCTCCTAGCCCCGCCCATGGTCCCACCCACTAGAGGAAAGTCACAGTGGTAGTCACGCTTGTTGTGTGGGTTGTGTGCCTGTGTGTGTGGTGTGTTTTTCTTTGTGTCTTTGTTGTATGTGTCCTGTGTTTGTGTTTGTTTGTGTGTTTGTGTGTCTGTGACCTCTTGTACTTGTTTTCGTATTTTACTGTTTGTTGAAGTTGGAGGGCACATGAAGTGTGCGTAGTGAAAATTTTCATTGTTTTTGTCACCCTTTGGTCTGTAGAAGTGGAACAAGTACCCCAAATAGCCTTATATGGTTTTTAGCAATTTATATTAACTTACTGGAAATAAAAATCTGTAGTTTTTTCCAGTGGTCTTATCATTTCTTGTTTGCTAATCTAATATTTTATACTCTTAAACAGTTCATAATGTCTATAGTTTTAATACTCAATAACTGCTTTCAAAATTATATATGTTTTCTTTACAAATGATGTTACCAAACAACTGATATATAAAAAATGATAGTATAAAAAACAACTGATAGTATAAAAAATGTATGTTGGGTAAGACACAGTCAGATAATACATTTTTTTTTAAGATTTTATTGGCGAAGGGGAACAGGACTTTATTGGGAATGGTGTGTACTTCCAGGACTTTTTTCCAAGTCAAGTTGTTGTCCTTTCAATCTTAGTTGTGGAGGGTGCCATTCAGCTTCAAGTTGTTATCCTTTCAGTCTTAGTTGTGGAGGACACAGCTCAGCTCCAGGTCCAGTTGCCATTGCTAGTTGCAGGGGGTGCAACACACCATCCCTTGCGGGACTCGAGGAATTGAACTGGCAACCTTGTGGTTGAGAGCCCACTGGCCCGTGTGGGAATCGAACTGGTGGCCTTCGGAGTTAGGAGCATGGAGCTATAACCGCCTGAGCCACCGGCCCAGCCCCAGATAATACATTTTTAAATTGTGTAAATCTGAAAGGAAGAAAGCTTTAATTATATTTTTCCCAGTAAGATAATCAGCAAATTTCTCATCAGAACCTTGGAGGTAAGAAAACAGTGTTGACAGAAATAGAACATATAATCCTAAAATTTATATGGGACAACAAAAGACCCCGGATATCCTCAGTAATCTTGAGAAATAAGAACAAAGTGGGAGGTATAACAATACCTGACATCAAATTATACTACAAGGCTACAGTAATCAAAACAGCATGGTACCGGCATAAAAACAGACCCATAGATCAATGGAACAGAATAGACAGTCCAGAAATAAATCCATGCCTATATGGCCATTTAATCTATGACAATGGAAGCAAGAATGTACAATGGGGTAAAGACAGGCTATTCAATAAATGGTGCTGGGAAACCTGGACAGACACATGCAAAAAGATGAAGCTGGATCACCTCCTTACACCACTTACAAAAATAAATTCAAAATGGCTTAAAGATTTAAATGTAAGATCTGAAACCATAAAATTCCTAGAAGAAAATATAGGAAGAAACTTCACAGACATTACCCGGAGTAAGATTTTTACTGATATATCCCTACATGAGGGAAGTAAGAGAAAAAATAAACATGTGGGATTACATCAAACTAAAAAGCTTTTTCACAGCAAAGGAAACCATCAATAAAACAAAAAGGGATCCTACTGAATGGGAAAAGATATTTGCCAATGATATATCTGATAAGGAGTTAATATCACAAATTTATAAAAAACTCACTCAACTCCAAAAAAACAAACAACCCAATTAAAGAATGGGCAGAGGACATGAAGAGACATTTTTCTAAAAAGGACATACAGATGGCAAACAGACATATGAAGAAATGTTCAACCTCACTAACCATCAGAGAAATGCAAATAAAAACCACAATGAGATACCACCTCACCCCAGTCAAAGTGGCTATCATCAATAAATCAACAAACAACAAGTGCTGGCGTGGATGTGGAGAAAAGGGAACGCTGGTGCACTGTTGGTGGGAATGCAGATTGGTGCAGCCACTATGGAAAACAGTATGGAGATATCTCAAAAATCTGAAAATGGAACTGCCTTATGATCCAGCAATCCCACTCCTAGGTATCTATCTGGAGAAATCCAAAACTCCAATTCAAAAATCTTTATGCACTCCTATGTTTATTGCAGCACTATACACAATAGCCAAGACATGGAAACAACCGAAATGCCCATTGGTAGATGAGTGGATTAAGAAACTGTGGTACATTTATACAATGGAGTATTACGCAGCCATAAAGAAGAAAGAAATCTTACCATTTGCAACAACATGGATGGACCTAGAGAACATTATGTTAAGTGAAATAAGTCAGACAGAGAAAGACAAATACCATATGATCTCACTTATATGCAGAATCTAAAGAAAAGAATAAGTGAATGAACTAATCAGAGACAGTTTTGGAAACATGGAGGAAAAACAGGGTTGCTAGCGGGGCGGGGGGGTGGGGATAAGGGGAAGGTGAGAGGTTTAGAAAATAGTCAGTAACTACAAGATCGCCATGGGGTTTTGAAAATTAATTTGGGGAACATACAGAGGGATAGTGGATGGGGGGAGGGGGGTTCACACAGTGTGAGGGATATAAATGATAAACGTCTAAGTTTTGCTTTGTCTTGTGCACCTGAAACTAAATAAAAAAAAAAAATCAACAAGCGCGAAGACCCACTAAAAAAAAAAAAGCAATTCGTTAGTTAGTTGATTAATTAATTATGCTATTGGAGAAATATAGAAATCAAGATTGCAAAATGCAGGAGGTTGAACAGATATTTTGTTCCAGCAATTTCACTTCTGGAAAAGTAACCTGCAAATACCTACACATAGCTGTGACCCCACGTGCAAACCTCTGCCCCAGGATGTTTACTGCAGTGTTGTTTGCACTGGCCAAGGGGAAAAAGGATAAAACAGCAGCAATTGGTGGGGCTAATTAAATAAAGTCCACCACGTTACAATGATGATATACCAGCCAACCATCCCTTCTAAAAAGTGAGTTATTGAGTTAGATTATTGGGCTAACAGCGCCAAGATATAGTTTTAAGAGAAAAAAAAAAGTGCAGAACCATGCACCATTCTGCCTCAGTTTTGTTTCAAGGTATATGTACACGTTTTTGCGTGCATTTACACAGAAAGTTTCTGGATGGATAAAAAAAAAAATGTTAATGCTGACCTCTTCTCCAGTGGAAAATGGGGGGGGGGGGAATGTTCCCATTTCTTGAATGGAAGGAAGATTCATTTTAACTTTTATAATTTTGTACCATTTATACTGTTTAAATGTTTCATCCTGTTCATTTATTTGCATTATGTTTTAAAGAATAGAAAAGATTATGTTTTAGGAAAAAAAAGCACAAAGCAATCCAAGCCAGTTTTAAATAGTAAAATAGAACTTTGAATAGCATTGGAAATAATTCTCATGCTTGAGCAAGGTGAGCAAGGCTGAGGAAATTGGCCCTGAAATTAAAACTCATAACAAGAAGTCAAGTAATCAGCAGTCACTGACCTTGACAGATAAACATCATCTGCAAGAAGCATTGGTCCTCAGCCTGATCACTGAAAACTACAGGATGAAACAAGAACTTTTTGGGCATATCCCCATGACACTCAAGTGTATGATGAAAAACAAAAACATCCAAGTAAAGACCTCATCACTCTTTGCCCTCATGACACACTATCTCAATCTCAAGATATAACATGTACATTGAGTGATTTTTCTAATTTCCATGTGGGCATCTAGAACAGGGAAATAGAGCTTTCATCTTCAAAAAGAGAGATACACATCGGCAATTAAGAATTCCAGTAGGTGACAGAGGGGAATGATATGTTCGAGCTCTCAGTTATGACAAAAATTGGAATTTGAAAAGGATTGATTACTATTCCCCAGAACCAACTGAATTTACCTGTGCTGCATTTAATGCTTAAGTCACCAAACAAGATCAGCATAATGTAGCCAACAAATTTGGGGTCAGAAGAGCTACGTTCAAGGCTCAGGTGTAAAAATGTTCAGTTAAGTCACTTAAATTTTAGGCCTTGATTATTTTCATGTACTGGAAAAAAGGTGAAAGATGACGATAAAATTTCACAAGTAACTTAGGTATTAATTGGAAAGCAAAGGAGTCCGATAATGTTCACTTACAGAGTGAGACAGATCGCACAGGTACACGTACACACACACAAACACACTTTTGACAAAATTTTAAAATGTTCTTTAGCTCCATAAAAACTATTCACAGACTCTGGATGAGACTATCTAACATTATATCACCTGTTTGTTTTCATAGGAGATGCGATGTCAATGTCTGATCAAAGCAACGTATTAACTCCCTACTCTTCATGTTGCAAAGACATGTTTTATAAACTCTTATTTATTTCCCCAAAGATTGGTAATCACCCCATTTTCGATATCCACATAAAAGCTGGTGATAATGGCAACTTCTATTTTTGAGGATTTACCTATAACTTTCCACAAATTGTCTTCGCTATACACATGGCTAGTAAAGGTAGAGCTTGGATTTGAACCCAAGCACGTGAGGCTGAAAGCCCATTTCTTTTCACTGTATCAATGTCTGAAAGCTGATCAGTTTGCCAGTATCTCTCACATGTTTGCACAAAGACCCCAAGAATACTAACCATATAGTTAATAACATTTTAATATGCTGCTTTTCGTTTGAATCAAATTGTTGATTAGAGAAGATCCTAAAGAAGTCTACTAACGGAATATAAAAGAATGAGTGCTCTGTTGGTGGGATTGCAGATTGGTGCAGCCACTATGGAAAACAGAATGGAGGTATCTCAAAAATCTGAAAATGGAACTACCTTTTGACCCAGCAATCCAGAGAAATCCAAAACTCTAATTTGAAAAAGTCTATGCACCCCTATGTTTATTGCACCACTGTACACAATAGCCAAGACATGGAAACAACCGAAATGCCCATCGGTAGACAATTGGATTAAGAAACTGTGGTACATTTATACAATGAAGTATTACGCAGCCATAAAGAAGAATGAAACCTTGCCATTTGCAACAATATGGATGGACCTAGAGAACATTATGCTAAGTGAAATAAGTCAGACAGAGAAAGACAAATACCATATGATCTCACTTATATGCGGAATCTAAAGAAAAGAATAAATGAATGAACTAATCAGAAACAGTCTCAGAGACATAGAGGAAAAACTGAGGGTTGCTAGATGGGAGGGGGGTGGGGATAAGGGGGAAGGTGAGAGGACTAAAAAGCACAATCGGTAACCACAAGATTGCCATGGGGATACAAAAGTCAATTTGGGGAATGTAATCAATAATGTTGTAAAGATTTAGTAGGGTATGCGATGCACACTTGTCTCATTACGGAGACCACCTCAGGGATGATGTAGATGCCTGATCACTGCATTGTACACCTGAAGCTGAAGCTGAACAATAATGAGAGTCAACTACAATTATATATATATATATATATATATATATATATATATATATATATACACACACACACACACACACACACACACACACACACACACATTTACAAAAAGTGGAGTACAGCATTACGAATAAAGACCATGGAAATATAATGGCTGAATGCGATGTCAGAGGGTTATAGATGGGGGGAGGGAGGTTATCACTGTGTGAGGGATATAAATGATAAATGTCTAACTATTACATTGTTTTGTACACCTGAAACTAATTAAAAAAAACACTAAAAATAAAATAAAATTCTGCTCACACAAAAAAAGAAAGAAAGAAAGAATGAAAAAAAGAAAGAAAACAGTGTTGATATACTCAATGTGTCCAAGGGAAAAATAAAAAAACTGTTAACCAAGTAACCTGTATTCAGCAAACTGTCCTTGAAAAATAAGGGAGAAATTAAGGCATTTCCAGACACACAAAGGCTGAGGGAGTTTCTTACTATTAGACCCTCCCTGGAAGAAATGCTGGAGGAATTCCTTTGGGTTGAAATGAAAAGACATTATACACTAGTAATTAGTAACTAGACATTAGTAAGTGAAGACACACGAAGAGGTAAAGTTCTCTGGTAAATGTTACGTAGCCTACCTAACTTGTACAGAAGGGTCAAGAACTTGGAGAATGCCTAGCTAATTACTTAAACCTGTAGTATACTTTGATTGATGGAACTGTAACAGTGCTTGTCTGAGATGTTTTTCCTTCAAGACCAGGGTAAAGATAGCTGCTAGAAATTGCCCCAGACCAGTTGGAACTGACCAAAGAATTCTCCAATGGTCTCAGCATGCACTTTTCTCATTATATCCTCTGCTCCAGGCTGGTCTTGCCTGCCATTTTCCATACATGAGCTGTGTGTTTAGCCATGTGGGCTCACCATGCATGCATAGCTCACACATACCTGGACATGTTGTGATGGGAACACCTAGCCTACCATACCAAGTGATATTTTGTTCTCGGGAAGGCACTGCTGTGGGAACCATCCCAAGAGCCCTCTTTTCTTGCTGGCTTGCAATAAAGTTCCTACTAACAAATCAAGTTTGAGTGTTCTTTTGGATGAAACGTACCAAATGGCTGGACCACTGTTCAGTTTGACAACAGTAAATACATGGGAAATTATAAAAACTTGTATAATTGTTACTTTGAGTAGTAATTCCACTTTTTATTTTATTTTATTGGGGAAGGGGAACAGGACTTTATTGGGGAACAGTGTGTACTTCCAGGACTTTTTTTCCAAGTCAAGTTGTTGTCCTTTCAATCTTAGTTGAGGAGGGCGCAGCTCAGCTCCAGGTCCAGTTGCCGTTGCTAGTTGCAGGGGGCGCATCCCACCATCCCTTGCGGGAGTTGAACCAGCGACCTTGTGGTTGAGAGGACACACTCCAACAAACAGCCATCCGGGAGCTCAGTGGCAGCTCAGCTCAAGGTGCCATGTTCAATCTTAGTTGTAGGGGGCAGAGCCCACCATTCCTTGCGGGACTCGAGGAATTGAACTGGCAACCTTGTGGTTGAAAGCCTACTGGCCCACGTGGGAATCGAACCGGCAGCCTTCGGAGTAGGAGCATGGAGCTCTAACCGCCTGAACCACCGGGCCAGCCCAGTAATTCCACTTTTTGTTTTCTACATGATTTAAGAGACTTGTGCATAATAAGTTATTAGTCTATGCTTTTGGATAAATGTAATTTTGGGACATTAATACAGAAAAGGGGTGGCAGCAAGGCACCAGCAACCCTAGAGGCACAAGCAGTGACCATGAGGGCACCAGTGGTACCCATGGTGAGGGCAGTGCGGTGTGGAAAGAGCTGGCTTTCAAATATAGCCAGAGGCAGCACAGGTAGGAGAAACCAAAATCTTGTGCTATAGCACTACCTACTGGGAAGCAAAAGAATGACCTGTAATTCCCAACTTGTTAAACTTAGAATCAAAGTAAACAAACCTTTACCTAATAAGAGAAGTGTTTGCTATTCCAAAGGCACCCGCAGAGGAACAACTCATTAAACACTATGAAAAACCACGGTAACATGGTACCACAAAAAGTAAGTGACAATTCTCCTGAAACCAAACTTAAAGTCATGGAAGATTGTGATCTAACTGACAAAATTCAAAATAGCTATCATGAAGAAACTCAAAGAGCTACAAGAAAACTCAGAAAGGCAGTTCAATGCTCTCAGAAATAAAGAACAGTAGGAGTACTTTACCAAATAGATTGGAAGTCTAAAAATGAACCAAACAGAAATTCTGCAGCTGAAGAACTCAATAAATGAAATGGAGAATGCACCAAAAAGCTTGTAAATAGAGCAGATTATATGAAAAAGCAATAGTGAGCTTAAAGATAGAAATCTAGAAATGATTCAGGTGGAAGAGAAGAGAAAACTAAGATTTTTTAAAAATGAAGAAACTCTATGAGAACTCTCTGATTTCATTAGAAAAGGCGACATAAGGACAATGGGTATCCCAGAAGGAGAAAAGAGGGAGAAGGGAACAAAGAGCATATTTCAATAAATATATCTGACCTGGGGAAGGAACTGGATATACAGGTCTACAAAGCTAATAGAACACTTAATTATCACAATACAAAAAGACCTTCTCCAAGACACATTATATTAAAACTGTCAAAAGTCAATGATAAGGAAAGAATTTTAAAGGCAGTGGGGGAGGAAAGAGGGAAAGACAGTAACCTGCAAAGGAACACCCATTAGGCTATCATCAGATTTCTCAGTAGAAACTCACAGGCCAGGAGACAGTGGATTGCCCTATTCAAAATACTGAAAGATAAAAACTGCCAGCCCAAAGTACTCTTTCTGGCAAAGTTATTCTTTAGATGTGAAGGAGAGCTAAAAGCTTTTCCAGACAAACAAAGCTGAGAGAGTTCACCACCAATAGACCTGCCCCCACACACACACACACACAATGTAGAAAGGAGCTCTTCTACCTGAGACGACAAAGCAAAGCCACACAAAACCTTGAGTTGGGTGACAGACAGAAGAAGGAAATTGCAAGTCTGCTTCAGAGCAGGGAGCTAAACACTTAACTGTAGCATAAGATCAAAGAGGGCAAAGCATCAAAAGTAACTACAGCTGCTTTAGTTTGGTAACAAACACAATGTGAAAACAGGCAACTTGCTGTGGCTAAAACATAAAAGGAGAGGGGGAAGAATGGAATCTATACAGGCAAATGAAGACAGATCGCTATCAGCAGAAAAAGGACTATTTTGTATGCGAGACTTTTTACATAAACCTCATGGTAACCATAAAATAAAACTCCAGAGCAGAGACACAAAACACAGAAAAAGAGGAAACAGAAAAAATCATAAAAAATTACCAATCTAAAATGGCAGAAATATGAGGGAAAAGAAACAATGGCAAAAGAAACAATGGCGTGATCAGGAAACAAATGATAAAATGGCAGTAGTAAACACTTACGTATCAATAATCACCCTAAATGCAAATGAATTTAACTCACTAATCAAAAGGCACAGAGTGGCTGGATGGATTAAAAAACAGACACAACCATATGCTGCCTTCAGAAGACTCATCTCAGCTCTAAAGACAACATAGGTTCAGAGTGAAGGGGTGGAAATTATACTCTAAGCAAATGGCATCCAGATGAAAGGTGTAGCCATACTTCTACCAGACAAAAAAAGACCTTAAGCCAAAAATATAACAAGAGACCAAGATGGACATTACATAATGATGAAAGGGACAATACATCAAAATGAATATTTATTAATATATGTGCACCCAATATAGGAGCACCAAAATATATAAAGTTAACAAACCTAAAGGGAAAAGTTGATAACACACAGTAATGATGGGTGACATTAACTCCCCATTTATACCAATAGACTGATCATCCAGACAAAAAGTCAACAAGAAAACATCAGTCTTAAATGACACATTAGAACAGATGGACTTACTAGATATATGTAGAACATTCTACCCCAAAGCAGCAGAATATACATTTTTCTTAAGTGCACATGGAACATTCTCAAGGTAGACCATATGTTGTGGCACAAAGCAAGTCTCAATAAATTTAATAAGGTTGAAATAATATCAAGCATCTTTTCAAAACCACAACAATATGAAACTTGAGATCAACTACATGAAGAAAGCTGGAAAAAGCACAAATATTTAGAGATTAAACAACTATTAATGCTATTGAACAACTATTGGGTCAATGAAAAAAATCAAAGGGGAAATTAAAAAACATGTGGAGACAAATGAAAATAAAAATAGAGCATACCAAAATGTATTGGATACAACAAAAGCTATGTGGAAAGGGAAGTTTATAGCAATACAGGCCTACCTCAAGAAACAAGAAAAAGCACAAATAATCTAACCTTATACCTAAAGAAACTAGAAAATGAAGAAGCTAGAAAAGTCATCAAAAGGAAGGAAATAATATAAATCAGAGCAGAAATAGAGACTAAAAAGACAGTAAAAAAGACATTCATCTTTGTGATGTTTTTGTGGATTTAACTTCGATGGCAAGGGGAACAAAAACAAAAACAAACCAATGGGACACATCAAACTAAAAAGCTTCTGCACAGCAAAGGAAACCAGCAACAAAATGAAAAGGTAACCACCACATGGGCGTAGATATTTACAGATGATATTTCCAAAAAGAGGTTAATATCCAAAACATAAAAGGAACGCATACAATTCAACAACAACAAAAAAACAACTCAATTTAAAAATGGGCAGAAGATCTGAATGGACATTTTTTCGCCAAGAAAAGCATACAGATGGCCAACAAGCACATAAGCAGACATTCAATATCACTAATTATTAGGGGAATGCAAATCAAAACCACAGTGAGATATCACCTCACACCTGTCAGAATGGCTATAATCAAGAAGACAAGAAATAAGAAGTGTTGGTGAGGTTGTAGAGAAAAGGGAAACCTCGTACACTATTCATGGGATTGTAAACTGGTACAGCCACCATGGACAAGAGCATGGAGATTTCTCAAAAAAATTAAGAACTACCTTATGACCCAGGTATTTCACTTCTGGGTATTTATCTGAAGAACAAAAACACTAATTTGAGAAGATACTATGTTTCCCCGAAAATAAGACCGGGTCTTATATTAAAGTTTTGCTCCAAAAGATGCATTAGGGCTATGTTCAGCGGATGTCATCCTGAAAAATCATGCTAGGGCTTATTTTCCAGTTAGGTCTTATCTTTAGGGAAACCTGGTATATACACGCCTATGTTCATTGCAGCATTAGTTACAATAGCCAAGATATGGAAATAACCTAAGTGTCTATTGACAGATGAATGGATAAAGATTTTGTGTGTGTGGGTGGGGGGGGTATGTATACGGGGGTGCCAAAAAAATCTATACAAGTGGGCACTTTGATCAAAATTGGTCAAGCAGTAGTTCACCATAATCAGAAGTGTCTGGACACTGATGGTAACCACTTTGAGCACCTCTTGCAATTGCAGAAGTCAAACATGACTTGTACTCATCTTTTGTTATTGGTATATATTGAGTATTGCAATTTTAATAGTTTTTCCTTTCTTAAAATGTGTATACATTTTCTTAGATATTTTATATATATATATACATTGAAATCTTGCCATTTGGGGCAACATGGATGGACCTTGAGGATATTATGCTAAGTGAAATAAGTCAGTCAGAGAAAGACAAATACCATGTGATTTCACTCATTTGGAATAAAAAAAAATTAAAAAACCAAAATTTCACTCATATGTGGAATGTAAAAAATTAACAAAACAACAAAAAACAAAAAGTCTTCAGACAACATAATGGTGGTTAGCAGAGGGGAAGGGGGTGGGAGAAGGGAAAAAGGGTAAAGGGGGACAATTGTTTGGTGACAAATGAAAACTAGCCCTTTGGTAGTAAGCACACTGTAGTGTATACAGATGTCACATCACAATACTGTACACTTGAACCTTATATAACATTTAGATCAATGTAACCTCAATAAAAAATGACAGATTGGCAGAATGGGATAAATTAGGATCCAAATCCATGCTTTCTACAAGAAACTCACTTTTGATCCAAAGACACAAATAAGTTGAAGGTAAAAGAATGGAAAAAGACATTCTGTATAAATAGTAAAAAGAATGCAGAGTGCCTATATTAATATCAAGTAAAATAGATGATAAATGAAAAAGTTACACTAGACAAAGAAATACACTGTATATATATATATATATATTTACACTTTTTTTATTTGTGTTTTTCTAGGACCCATCAGCTCCACGTCAAGGAGTTGTTTCAATCTACTTGTGGAGGGCACAGCTCACAGTGGCCCATGTGGGGATCAAACCAGCAACTTTGTTAAGAGCACTGCACTCTAACCAACTGAGCTAACTGGCCGCCCCAAGACATTATATTTTAATAGAAGATTCAATATAAGAAGATACAGCAATTATAAACATTATACACCTAATAACAGAACATCAAAATAAGTGAAACAAAAATTGAGAGAACTGAGAGGACAAACAGCCAATTCTACAGTAACAATGAAGATTTCAATACTGCACTCTCAATAATGGACATATCAACCAGACAGAAGATAAGTGAGGAGCTAGGACAGAGGGCTTGAACAACACAATATACCAACTGGAACTAATGTACATCTACAGAACACTCCACCCAGCAACAATAGCATACATATGCTCAAGTGGACATAGGACATTCTCCTGGAGAGACCATATGTTAGGTCACAAATTAAGTCCCCTCAATAAACTTAAAAAGGCAGATATCATACAAAGTATCCTCTCTGGCCACAATGGGATGATGTTAGAAATCAATTGCATAAATAAAACTGGAAAATTCACAAAATTCTGGGAATTAAATAACTACATTCTTAAACAATCAATGGGTCAAAGAAAGAACATCACAGGGGAAATCAGAAAATACTTAGAGGTGAATGAAAATGAAAACACAACAAACCAAATTTATGGGATGCAGTGAAAACAGTGCTAAGAGGAAAAATTGTAGCCTTAAATGCTTACATTAAAAAAGATCCCCTTCGATAGATGAATGGATGAAGAAGTTGTGGTATATATACACAATGGAATACTATTCGGCGGTAAGAAAAGATGATATAGGAACATTTGTGACAACATGGGTGGATCTTGAGAGTGTAATGCTGAGCGAAATAAGTCAGACAGAAAAAGCAGAGAACCATGTGATTTCACTGATATGTGGTATATAAACCAAAAGCAACAAAAGAACAAGACAAACAGATGAGAAACAGAAACTCATAGACACAGACAATGGTTTGGTGGTTGCCAGAGGGTAAGGGGGGTGGGGGGTGGGGGGTGGGAGATGAGGGTAAGGGGGATCGAATATATGGTGATGGAAGGAGAACTGACTCTGGGTGATGAACACACAATGGGATTTATAGATGATGTAATACAGAATTGTACACCTGAAATCTATGTAATTTTACTAACAATTGTCACCCCAATAAATTTAATAAAAAAAAAATACCAAAAAAAAAAAAGAAAAAAAAAGAAAAAAAGAAACAAATTGAGTTTTGGATATGATAAAAAAAAAAAAAATCTCAAAAGATCTCAAATAAGCAGCCTAACTTTACATCTTACAAAGAAGAAAACAAACAAGAAAAGGATGAATTAAACCCAAAGCTAGCCTAAAAAAGGAAACAATGAAGATCAGAGCTGAGATAAATAAAATAGAGGAAAAACAATAGAGAAAATCAACAAAACCCAAAGTTGGTTCTTCAAAAAGATTAACAAAATTGACGAACCTTTAGCTAGATTGATTAAGAAAAAGAAGACACTCAAATTACTAAACTCAGAAGTGGAAGAGGGGACATTACTATGTATTGATCATACGGAAATGAAAAGAATGATAAGAGAATCCTATGAACAACTCAACAATTGTATGCCAACAAATTGGATAACCTAGATGAAATAGACAAGTTCCCAGAAATAGAAATGCTACCAATTCTGAATGACAAAGAAAATCTCAACTGACTATAACCAGTAAGGAGATTGGACCAGTAATCAAAAACTTCCTGTTGTGTGTTCATTTTTCATATGTCACACAATGGGATTTATAGATGATGTAATACAGAATTGTACACCTGAAATCTATGTAATTTTACTAACAATTGTCACCCCAATAAATTTAATAAAAAACAAAACAAAACAAAACAAAAACTTCCTGACAGAAGCTCTGAGTCTCATGACTTCACTGGGGAATTCTACCAAACTTTTAGAAAACTGACACCAATCCTTCTCAAACTCTTCCCAAAAACTGAAGAGGGAACACTTCTTAACTCATTCTATGAGTTCCTCATTGTCCTAATACCAAAGCCAAACAAAAACACTACACGAAAAGAAAGTACAGAATAATTTCCCTTGTGAACATTGATGCAAAAGTCCCCAACGGGTTCCTTGACCTGGGGGGTGAAATTTACCATAGAAAGGAAAGCCAACTGGAAACCTGAAAGCATACCTCTGACCAAAGGATGCACGAGACGCGATGCTGTGGGGGATGCGTCCCCTTCATATCTCTGTGTGACTCGCCAGTCTGGTCCCCTCAGCACAGGGATGGATCCTGGTGTTTAATTCTAGACGAGGGTCCACAAACTATGGATTGAAGGCTCAAACTGGGAAACACCTGTTTCTGTATTTGTTTTTTTTTTTTTTTGCTTTTATAAGTGACTGAGAAAAATCAAAAGAACAGTATCTTGTAACGTGAAAATTACGTGAAATTCAAATTCCAACGTTTATGAAAAAAGCTTCATCAGAACATAGTGGCGCTTACTCCCTATGTATCATCCGGCCTTTGGGACCACAAATCACATTGACCTGTTACAATGTTGCTTATCACTGCCAGGACAGCTGTGCCAAAAGAATACAAGAAAGAATACAATGCGTGTGCACATAACCCGAGTCTTCTCAACTCACAGGAAAGCAACAACAAGGAAAACTAGAACATGTAAACAGGAATAGTTCAACATAGCCGAATTTCTTCATAAAAATAAAACTTGGAAATGAGGCTGCAACCAAAGTAAGTTTCCAAGTGGCTCATTTGCACGTCAAGTGAGGAAGGCCCTTTACTTTCAGAAGCAAGTCAATTGAAGAAAAACACGCACAATTGTCCAGCAGAGGGCAGCACGACCCCACGGAGCCCAAACTTTCACCCGCAGGCCGGGGCGGGAAAGGTCTGAAACGTGGGTGTGTTCATTTGCCAAGATTCAGTATCCAATATAATAGCTTGTTTCATCTTCATGAAAACACTACACTGTGAGTACTATTTTTATCCTTATTTTACAAATAAGAAAACTGAAGGTCAGAGTGGTTAAGTGACATTTTTAAGGTCACATAGCTAGTAAGTGCATGCCATTTGTGTCACTGTAGGACTTGCATTTTCATTTAAGTAAATGATTATAAAGTGCTTTCTGTGTGCCAGGCATGGTATAAGCACTGTGCGTGTTGTAACTCCTTTACTCTGACAACAATCCCGGGATTTAGGTGCCACTATTGTCACCCCCATTTACAGATGAGGACACTAAGGTACAGAGAGGTGAGCTACATACTTTCCTAAGATGGGTCCACCTGTAAGTGCACTCACACTGTCTGGCAGGAGTCCCACAAGCCATCACAGCCCTGCCCTCTGCCCTCTGCTGATGTGGCTCATTAGGATAGGTCAGGGCTTCTCAAAATGGGGGCAGTGCCACCTGGGCACTTTCTAGATTCATGCTTTTTGGGTCCCACTCCAAAGCTCCTGAATCAGAAGCTCTGTGGGTAGAGCCCAGCAACCTGAATTAACACCCTTCATTGTTTTTACAGGGCTCCCCACTACAGTGAGGGGACAGGGATGGGGTATCAGCACAATGGGAAGTGGGGAACACGGGCTTCAGGGCCTGCAAAATCAGGAAATGGGAGCTTGGCTTTTCCTCACTGTCCATACTCCTCCTCCTTCCCCCCCTTTCATTTCCTCTGGTTCTTTCTTTTATTTTCTTCTTGCTACTTTATTGTCTCTTGTTTTTTCCTAAACCCACCACCTTTTTCCTCTCTTCTCATCTTATTCTTCTTCTTTTCTCATTCTTTTCCACAAAACAGAGACTATTTATACTGTACAAATCCATCAGGAGAGAGGAGCCACACACTAATTTGAACAGGGAAGGTTTAATATAAAGAATCATTAACAATTACAGCGGTTGGAGTAACAAGGGATTGACCAGTCAGACATAAAGAGAACTCTAGAGAACACAGAAGTAGCATATAGTATAAGGGGCAGTTGCCACACCAAGGAAGGCCTGCCTGCCCAGACCTTGTTGGGGAGGGCACAGCAGATGCCTTACTAGCTGTAGAGTGGGCACCCTGGTGCCCGCTGGAGGAACTTTCTGGAAATCCATCTTCTGTAACTTTTCCTGCCCTCCAAGGTGCTGGGAAAACTTCTTGGAGAGCTGCTTCTGGGTGACGCACCCAAGGGAGGTGCCAGGGGAGCAACTGGCCACTGTTGCCGCCGGGCACTGTGGGAGGCGGGCGCTGGGGAACCTGCAGGAATACGTGGAAGCAAAACCCTTCTGTCAAGGCACCCTCTGCGGACACCCTAACATCATGCCAGGGGACAAAGCATAAAGGGCTCAGATTCATTTTCTTTTTTTATTTATTATTATTTTTTTATTGTCACATGTCAGTTTATTGAGGAAATTGTGGTGCTAGAGGTTAATTCTATTCACTTGATTACTTTTCATCATGTCAAAGAAGACTCCAAAGTCCACAAGCCATTTAGTTACACAATTACTTTCCCATATTTTGTTCAGGAACATAAAAATCAAATATAAAGAAATGTTCAAATGAATCTGAAAACTGCATTTTTTAAATTTTATTTCAAAAGGTGGTGATTAAGGGTCAGGAAGTACAGTGACATGGAAGAAGGACGAAAATGGAACATGTAAAAGGAAAATGTTTTTGCTAGATTTCATTTTCAGTTTCAAATCTTTCCAACAATTTTTTTTAGTTTTTACACCAAAAAAGGAATCAATACTTTTCATTCCACTCTTGTCAACTTTAGCCAAAGCCTTCTGAGCTGCAGTCATTTTGCTATTTTTCTTTTCAGTCTACAAATCTTTAGTATTAAACTTAGTGTAATCTTCTTTTGCTTCTACGGGCTCATCTGATAACTTTACTTTCTTTGAAGGAGGGTTTGGCATTGAAGCTGAAGGTTCTGGAAGCTTTAAATGTTTAGCTAAGTCATCACTTAATTCTTTAGGAATGTAATCAGATATCAGACCATGGGCATAACAAATATAATCTTCTTCCTTGTCACTGGAAACTTGGTGGCTGGAGAAAAATGCACTTGACTGTACCCGGGCACCGCATCTATGTGATTGGTTTTTAATGCTGCCATAGTCTGATTTACCTTTTTTTCCAGCCACTTTAATGTCTTCTCTTTGCTGTATTTGTAATATTTCTTTTTGTCTATTTCCTTTTCCTCTGTCACGTGTTGAAGTAATTTCTCAAGTTCAGGAAGTTTGAGCAGTAAGATGCAATCTGGAAACATGTCATCCACCACAACTTGATCTAGAGGCTGAAACTTTCCCTCTTTATCAGCCTTTTTAAGGTAGTAGAGAAGCAAAAATAGAGGGTCCATGGGTGTGGCAAGGTGGAGAAGACCACCTGATTGAACTGATTGATTTATAAACCAAGAATGGTGTTTTTCCCTGAAAACTTTTATTTCAAACAGCTGCTGTGGACACATATTGAACAAGTAAAGGGCTCCTTCCCCTAAACATGGGTTGACCAATTTTACAAACATAAGCCCACTTTTCATTTTCTTTGAAGCATCTTTTAAACATTCTGGAAGCAGAAACACGTGCTGCCGGGCGCCGGCGCTGTCCCGGCAGTCCACGCGGCCCGCCATGCCGCCCGCCTTCGCCCGGGGCCCTAGCGCGGCGCCTGGGGGCCCGGCAGCCGCCGGCCTCAGCCCTCGGAGCGCGGGGCCTGGCTGGGGCCTCCAGATTAATTTTCATAGAGCAGACAAAAATACGAATTCGGAGCTGAGAGGCAACAAATCAATAAAGGCACATCTACGAAAATGTCATTCATTTGAACCTGTCAGAACAGGGTGTGTCCATCAAGTGAATTTTCCATGTTTCCTCTCTATTCACTGAAGTATTTTTATGTTACCTATCTTCAACGGTGATTTTTCTAAAGTATATCCTACATGCCATTTCATCTTAGAAAACATACCCATAATCCATTCTTTTCTTGAAGATGCAGACTCCATTTTGTAAATATTCAGAACTGCTCACTGCCAAAATGCACAGGTGCTCAGGAGCACAGGTGCGCATCATTTCCTTCAGGCCCATCCCCACGATCCCAGCATGCTGCCTGGTGTTTTTGTCTTGTTTTCTTTAATTCTTGGAGTTGCTTGGCTCCTTCTCTGATTTCCTATTATCCTCCCAATCTTTTAGCTACCATTTATCGCTACTTTGGTCTAGGAAATCAGATGAACAATCCTTTAAAAATATGGTCCAGGATTAGTTATAAAATGGTGATGGGGATGTAAAGTAAAGCACAGGGATATAGTCAATAATATGGTAATAATTATGTATAGTGCCAGGTGGGGACTGAACTGATTGAGGGATCACTTCGTAGACCATGTAAACGTCTAACTGTACACCTGAAACTAATATAAAACAATATTGAATGTCAACTGTAACAAAAAAATAATAATTCAAAAAATTTGTCTGAGATAATAATAAATTGGCTCTGGGTGAATTCCAAGTGGGATTTTCAATGAGCAAATATTCAACTACACGGAGGCATCATAGGGTGTGTGTGTTAAAATGTAGGTTTTATTATTCAGGTATAGTGAGGCCATGAAATCAGGAGACGACTGACATTGAAAAGAGAGTTTGTTACTCAAGTCCCAAGAGGAAGGGGCATTCCACATCATGGGAGCCACACAAGGAAGCACCAGGGTCTGTCATGAGGCTGGGTCAGATTGACCTCTCCAGCTAAGTCAAAAGCTGTCAATAAAAATATGAGAATAAGATGTACACCCTGAAGGAAGAGGATACACATATGCGAGCTTTGTGATGCAGACACGGGAAGAAAAGTAACTAATCCACCTGGATACACGATTTTCATAAATCACCTTCACTATCACTTCAGGAGGGTAGACTTTTTAGCAGGTGGTATAAGCCAAACTTTCATTCCCATGCTACCCAAGACTTTTTTAGTGGTCTGGTTTTAACTTGGGTGCTGCAGTTTCCCAGTGACCAGTACTGTGGGCCAGGGCTTGTAAAGGACACCCAGTGAACCGACTGGCTTTGCCCACAGTGCCTACTCCCAGTGGGTAGTGACAGCACAATTTCCACCCCGGAGTCACGATCAGTCACCACCGCTTATTCTCCACTTTTTGTTCAGTGGCACAAAAACCCCAAATGTTCAGTGCAGTTTCAACTTCAAATTTAATTTTTACATGATTAAAAAAATTCTTGTTGAAATACACATGCCAAAAATGCAAAAATTTCAAGTGTACAGCATGACAAATTGGCACAAATCTGCACCCTGTACCCACCACTTGAAAGAAATAGCACATTATTAATTCTCCAGAAGCCCTCTCCTGGTCACCCAGGACACCACTAATCTAAGTTCAGAAATCTCCGATTAGTTTAGTCTGTTCTGTAACTTTGTCTAAAGGGAACCACACAGTATGCACTCTTTTGTGACTGCTTTCTTTAGCTCAAATTAGGAATCTCTAGTCTTTTCCATCGGCTTATTTGTCTACTCTTGTACTGGTGCCAGTCATATATGCTGTGTCTTTATAATAAATTTCTACCTAGATAGTATAAATACTCCAGCTGTATCCTCCTCCTCTTTCCATATTTTCAATTATCTTTGTATTTCATATTTCCATAAGTTTCACAATTAACTTTTAAGTCTACAGACACACACACACACTCACACACATCTGACAATTAAGTTCGCACACTCATCCTAGAAAAAGTGCTACATACGTCATTGCTGAATATCATGACAGTCACCTTTGAAGTACTCCCCTTGGGAAACTATGCACCAACGCCAGTGCCTAGTCCACCCTTCAAAGCGATTTTGGAACTCTTTTCCTGGAATGGCCATCAGAGCTGTCATCGTATTACCTTTGCTGTCCTGAATGTCATCAAAATGTCTTCCTTTCAATATTTCCTTTATCTTCAGGTAAAGAAAGAAGTCACTGGGGGCCAGATCAGGTGAGTAGGGAGGGTGTTCCAATACAATTATTTGTTTACTGGCTAAAAACTCCCTCACAGACAGTGCCACGTGAGCTGGTGCATTGTAGTGATGCAGGAGCCATGAATTGTTGGCGAAAAATTAAGGTCGTCTAACTTTTTCATGCAGTCTTTTCAGCACTTCCAGATAGTAAACTTGCTTAACTGTTTGTTCAGTTGTTACAAATTCATAATAAATAATCCCTCTGATATCAAAAAAAGGTTAGCAACAGTTCGCAACAAGTTCAAGTTGCAACAAGTTCCTGAACTTACTTGTCATATCTCGTATAAAAACACACATACAAACTATTGGGATTTTAATTGAAATTGCATTGACTCTAGGTAAATTTGGTCTTTACCATATTGACTCTTCCTTTCTTTTTTTCAAAATTAAAGTTTATTGGGGTGACAATTGTTAGTAAAGTTACATAGATTTCAGGCGTACAGTTCTATACATCTATTACATCGGCTATAAATCCCATTGTGTGTTCACCACCCAGAGTCAGTTCTCCTTCCATCACCATATATTTGATCCCATTTACCCTCATCTACCACCCCCTCCCCCCTGACCCTCTGGTAACCATATTGACTCTTTCAAACCTTGGGTTTAACACATTATCCCTCTTCCCCATCTATTATATTTTCTTTAATTCCTCTAAATAAATTTTTTATACTTTTTTTGTGTAGAAGACTTATACATTTTTATTAGATTTATTTTTAGGTATTTGAACATTAAATTTTTAAAAGTTAACTTATTTTCCAATTACAGTTGACATACAATATTAGTTTCATACATATAATATTAGTCATTTGACATTTATATACCTCACAAAGTGATCACCTTCACAGGTCTAGTACCCACCTGACACCACACATAGTTATTATAATGTTATTGGCTATATTGTAATACATTCTCTATGCTGTACTTTACATGCCTGTGACTATTTTATAACTACCAATTTGTACTTCTTAATCTTGTCCCCCTTTTCACCCAGCCCACCAACCCCCTCCTGTCTGGTGACCATCAATTTGTTCTCTGTATCTATGAGTTTGTTTCTGTTTCATTTCTTCTTTTATTTTGTTTTTTAGATTTAACATATAAATGAGATCATATGGTATTTGTCTTTTTTTGTCTGATTTATTTCACTTAGCCTAATACCTTCTAGGTCCATCCATATTGTCAAAATGGTAAGATTTCATTCTTTTTATGGCAGAGTAATATTTCATTGTATATATGTACCACTTCTTTATCCATTCATCCATTGATGGGCACTTAAGTTGCTGCCATATCTTGGCTATTTTAAGTAATGAGGCAGCAAACATAAGGGTGAATATATCTTTTTGAATTAGTGTTTTGGATTTCTTCAGATAAATAACCAGAAGTGGAATTGCTGGGTCATAAGGTAGTTCTATGTTTAATTTTTTGAGGACCCTCCATACTGTTTTCCATAGTGGCTACACCAGTCTTCAATCCCACCAACAGTGCACAAGGGTTCCCTTTTCTCCACATCCTTGCCAACACTGTTCTTCATTGATTTATTGATGATGGCCATTCTGATAGGTGATATCTCATTTTGGTTTTAATTTGCATTTCTCTGATGATTAGTGATGTTGAGCATTTTTTCATATGTCTGTTGGCCACCTGTATGTCCTCTTTGCAGAAATGTCTATTCAGGTCTTTTGCCCATTTTTTAATTGGATTTTTGTCTTTTTGGTGTTGAGCTGTATGAGTTCTTTATAAATTTTGAAGATTAACCCCTTATCAGATGTATCATTAGTGAACATCTTCTCCCATTCAGTAGGCTCTCTTTGCATTTTGTTGATGGTTTCCTTCACTGTGCAAAAACCTTTTAATTTGATGTAGTCCCATTTGTTTTTTTTTTTGTTCCCCTTTTGTTTCTTTTGCCCATGGAGCCATATAAAAAAATGCATTGCTAATAGTGATGTCAAAGAGTTTACTGCCTATATTTTCTTCTAGGAGTTTTATGGTTTCAAGTCTTACGTTTAAGTCTTTAATTCATTTTGAGTTTATTCCTGTATGTGGTATAAGAAAGTCATCTAGTTTCATTGTTTTGCATGTATCTGTCCAGTTTTCCCCAAACCATTTATTGAATAGACTTTGTCATAGATTAATTGACCATATATTAGATTGGTACAAAAGTAATTGTGGATTTTGTATTGTTGAAATTTGCCATTTAATATTGAATGCATTTTTAAATACATATAGTTATGTTATGCATCACTTTAAAGCACATTTTTTGATTTATGCCTTTTTGCTAATGACTTATTACTTGCTGTTTATTTTATATTTATTTTAGACTGTGGAAATGATGATAGACAGAAAGCAAATTTGAGCGATTTTCTTATTCAAGTTCAAAATGGGTCGTAAAGCAGCGGAGATAACTCACAACATCAACAACGCATTTGGCCCAGGAACCGCTAATGAATGTACAGTGCACTAGTGGTTCAAGAAGTTTGGCAAAGGAGAGGAGAGCCTTGAAGATGAGGAGTGTAGTGGCCGGGCATCGGAAGTTGACAATGACCGATTGAGAGCAGTTATCGAAGCTGATCCTGTTACAACTGCACGAGAAGTTGCCAAAGAACTCAACATCGACCATTCTATGGTTGTTTGGCATTTGAAGCAAATTGTAAAGGTGAAAAAGCTTGATAAGTGGGTGCCTCATGACCTGACGGCAAATCAAAAACATTGTTTTGGGCCGGCCCGGTGGCTCAGGCTGTTGGAGCTCCATGCTCCTAACCCTGAAGCCTGCCGGTTCTATTCCCACATGGGCCAGTAGGCTCTCAACCAGAAGTCTGCCAGTTCAATTCCTCGAGTCCCGCAAGGGATGGTGGGCTCGGCCCCCTGCAACTAAGATTGAACATGGCACCTTGAGCAGCTGCCACTGAGCTCCCGGATGGCTCAGTTGGTTGGAGTGTGTCCTCTCAACCACAAGGTTGCCGGTTCGACTCCCGCAAGGGATGGTGGGCTGTGCCCCCTGCAACTAGCAACGGCAACTGGACCTGGAGCTGAGCTGCGCCCTCCACAACTAAGACTGAAAGGACAACAAGTTGAAGCTGAATGGCACCCTCCACAACTAAGATTGAAAGGACAACAACTTGACTTGGAAAAAAAGTCCTGGAAGTACACACTGTTCCCCAATAAATTCCTGTTCCTCTTCCCCAATAAAATCTTAAAACAAAACAAAACAAAACAAAAAAACCCATTGTTTTGAAATGTCGTCTTCTCTTATTCAACACAACAACAATGAACCACTTCTCAATTGGATTGTGATGTGCGATGAAAAGTAGATTTTATACAACCGGTGATGACCAGCTCAGTGGTTGGACTGAGAAGAAGCTTCAAAACACTTCCCAAAGCCAAACTTGCACCAAAAAAAAAAGGTCATGGTCTCTGTTTGGTGGTCTGCTGTAGGTCTAATCCACTATAGCTTTCTGAATCCCAGTGAAACCATTACATCTGAGAAGTATGCTCAGCAAATCAATGAGATGCATTGAAAACTGCAACGCCTGCAGCTGGCATTAGTCAACAGAAAGGGCCCAACTCTCCACAACAATGCCCAACAGCACGTCACACAACCAGTGCTTCAAAAGTTGAATGAATTGGGCTCCGAAGTTTTGCCTCATCTGCCATATTCATCTGACCTCTCACCAGCTGACTACCACTTCTTCGAGCATCTCGACAACTTTTTTCAGGGAAAACACTTCCACAAACAGTAGGATACAGAACATGCTTTCCAAGAGTTTGTTGAATCCTAAAGCATGGATTTTTATGCTATAGAAATAAACAAACTTATTTCTCATTGGCAAAAATGTGTTGATTGTAATGGTTTCTATTTTGATTAATAAAGATGTTTGAGCCTATTATAATGATTTAAAATTCATGGTCCAAAATCACAATTACTATTGCATGACTTTATTTCTGGGCTTCCTATTCTGTTCCATTGATCTATGTGTCTGTTTTTATGCCAGTACCCTGCTATTTTGACTATGATAGCCTTGGAATATAGGCTATCCTAGACAGAAAAAGAAAAGAGACTATTTGGGACAATATCAAATTGAAGTTTTTTCATGGGAAAGTTAACCATCAGTAAAACAAAAGGCATGCTACTGAGTGGGACGAGATATTTTCCAATGATATATCTCATAAGGGGTTACACCAAAATTTATTTAAAAACGAAACACCAAACAAACAAACAAAAAAAAAAACTATATTAAAAATGGGCAGAGGACATGAAGAAATATTTCTCGAAAGTGGACATATACCATGTATTAGTGAAATCATGTGGTTCTCTACTTTTTCTGTCTGATTTATTTCGCTTAGCATTATACTCTCAAGATCCATCCATGTTGTCACAAATGGTCCTATTTCATCTTTTCTTACTGCCGAATAGTATTCCACTGTGTATATATACCACAACTTCTTTATCCATTCATCTACCAAAGGACATTTTGGTTGTTTCCATGTCTTGGCCACTGTAAATAAAGCTGCAATGAACATTGGAGTACACATGTATTTATGGATAAATGTTTTCAGAGTTTTGGGGTAGATACCCAGGAGAGGGATTGCCAAAAACAACAAAAGAACAAGACAAACAAATGAGAAACAAAAACTCATAGACAGAGACAACAGTTTAGTGGTTACCGGAGTGTAATGGGGGAGGGGGATGGTAGATGAGGGTAAAGAGGATCAAATGTATGATGATGGAAGGAGAACTGACTCTCGGGGGGAACACACAATGTGATTTATAGATGATGCAATACAGAATTGTTCACCTGAAATCTATGTAACTATACTAACAATTGTCAGCCCAATAAACTTTAATTAAAAAAAAAAGAAAAAAAAATATCAAAATGTTTTCAAGTAAAAATAAAAAAATGGACATAAAGATGGCCAACAGACAGACATAAGAAAACATGCCCCACGTCACTAATCATTAGATAAATGCAAATAAAAACCACAATGAGATACCACCTCACACTTATCAGAATGGCTATCATCAATAAATCAGCAAACAACAAGTGTTGGAAAGGATGTGGAGAAAAGAGAACCCTGTGCATTGTTGATGAGATTGCAGATTGGTAGAACCACTATGGAAAACAGTATGGAAGGACCTCAAAAAATTGAAAATGGAACTATTTTATGACCCAGCAATTACACTCCTGGGTATCGGTCCTAAAAAATACAAAATTCTAATTTGAAAAAATATATACACCCCTATGTTTATTGCAGCACTATTTACATCAGCCAAGATATGGAAACAACTGAAATGCCCATCAATAGACGGTTGGATAAAGAAACTGTTGTACATTTATACACTGGAGTATTACTTGGCTATCAAATAGAATTAAATTTTACCATTGGCAACAACATGGATGGACCTTGTAAATATTGTGCTACATTAAATAACTTAGACTGAGAAAGACAAATACCATATGATCTCAATTACATGTGGAACCTAAAGAACAGAATAAATGAACAAACAAAACAGAAATAGACCCAGAGATACAGGGAAAAAAAATGTTGGTTACTCAATGGCACCTCAGTCCTGAGCCTCACCTGGCTTTGACTGACAAGATCCCCGTGGTGAAAAGGGAGACTCATGAACGGTGATCCCTACCACTGCCCCTGTCATCGCTTCATGAAACAAACACCTCCAACCTCACTCCCGGCTCCTTCGCTCTCCCCCAATTCCTCTCTGTTGTGTCTATATTCCCCTGAACCCCCACAGGTTCATTTTAGAGCTTTTCTTGATTCCATGTGACGGGCCAGCCGTCACGAGTCGATGGGTTCCCGAATGGGGGAGTGGGAATGAATAAAAGACACTCTCACATATGATGGCGATCGCGGGACTTCAGTGATCCTGAAGACACTAAGTTTATTTTACTGCACCCATATAAGCAGTTTGAGCACGTGCAAGTATGTATTAACATAACAAATGTAAATTCTTTAGCTTTCACATAGAGGATACAAAATTCACCGAAACTCACAAGTAATTATCTTATCAATTGCCCTGATAGGCATCAGCCTTCTGTGTCTGGGAACTGGCCGCTCCCACCAAATTCCTCAGCAGCTTACAAGCTCAAGCTCCCCTCAGGTGCAGGCAGAGACAATTGCCTCAGGGGGAGGAAACAGGTAGCATAAACTGAGACATTCTGCAAAGCTCAGAGTTTCCTGTAACCATGGCTCCCCACATCTCCCCCCCCTTTTTTATTTCATATGAACAAAATCCATCCAGTCAGGATGGTGAGGTGACGGCGCCTGTCTTAGGCATCCCAGGACGCCTGCCTCAACTTACCCGTCATTGGTACTCATATTTTATCATACAAGCCCTGTCTTAGGTGTTGAAGCGGCTCCCAAGTATGTACCCGTCGTTGACTAATCCGTCCCTCATAAATGCACAGGGGTGAGAGTCTTAAGACTTGCCTTAAGCTCAAGCTGATGGATGTCAGCTCGTAAGTCTAACATCCTGCTGATGAAACATCTAATGAGGATGGGGAGTAGGCACAGAACCGAACAGACACAGAAGCCCAATAAACCGCTTTGGCCTACTCAAAGCATACTCAATTTCTTTAAAAACCTGCAAACTTTTTTCAGCATACCAAGGTACAGAAATATTAACAGGAAGCATAACAAAAGATGGTTGTTTAAGTATCATAACATGAGTTCCTAATGGTACCCAAGAAATACAATTTGCTAAAGAACAATTACTACAGGATACACTAAATTGATTTCCTATAAAGTGTACATTAACATTTCCAATCAACAGCACATAAGGAGAAGGAACACAAGCAGCTATATTAACAGTCTTAGCAACAGTAGTCCAATCTCTAGTCCCATCTTTCAAGACACTCACATGACTGCAGGGAGTGCCTGATTTACAGAACTCAACTATTTGAACAACTTCACCCATTACTCCCATAAGTCTCCATAATGAATTTTGCTGATACTGTGTATCAGAAGTCCAAAGTCCAGAAGTCAGTTCTCGGGCCCATCCTGACTGGTTACTTCTTGACCAGTTAATGATGTATCTGCCTGTTCCAGGAATGTCATAACGAACAGGATCATTGTCAGGACAGTCTCTCCATGGGACAGTCTCAATATTTAATTTCAATCTTTTATTGCAAGATGGATGTGATGGAGGGATGGGCAGATTTATTCTGCGTCCTCCTGACCAATCACCTAGCATGTTAAGACGAACAGTCCATCCAACTAAAGAGTCATTAATGTGCATAGTGACAGGAGAACTATGCAAGCACCCAGATGTTGACCTATTATTTGCAATACAAATAGGCAAACCTGTTCTTATACCATTATAAGTAAAATTCTTCTCTAGTTGTTGTTTTATGTGTCCATCAGAGGGCAATCCTAAACGCCTGAGTATCATTAACATAGACTGGAATCTCAGGACCGTTCCACACAGCGAGGTGGAGGATTGGTGGATCAGGTACATAGGCCCAATACATCTGGTCAGGTTCCGCTTGGCAAAGCATCAGTAGCATCATCAATGGGCTGAGGGTCCACATGTCGCACCAATCTTTCTGGCAGCCACCGAGGGCCTTCTGCATCCTGTGGAAAAACACATACATGTCCTCGTCCCCATATGAGGACTGGATCTGGGCCTTGCCAAGAGCCCGTAAGTGGGTCTTTCCATTTGACCAAAGCCTGAGGAGCAGTGGAAGGATGCCAAAAGCGCTCTGCAGCACTCTTGCCATGGGCATCCAAGGTCAAAAAATTTTGAATAAAGAGAGAATGAGACAAATAATTATGAGGTGTCAGGGGATATAACTCCCCCTTTTTTATTTTTTGCAAATTAACTTTTAATGTACCATGAGTACGCTCAACAATCCCTTGTCCTTGGGGATTGTAAGGAATGCCAGTAACATGATTGATCGAAAATTGCTGGCAAAATAGAGCAAATTTTTTGCTGGTATAACATGAGCCATTATCTGTTTTAAGTTTTTTAGGAGTTCCAATCATGGCAAATGCAGCAAGACAATGTCTAATAAACTGCATCAGGCCTTGAATCTGTGCTTTTGTAAAAGGAATAACAATAGAATCTGGCTCCTTTCCATAATATTTTCGAGCTTTCAAGCGGCTCTCCTGAATTAAACTGGCCACAAATTCATAATAAGGTGTAAGATTTTTTTGTGCAGCCACATGGAGGTGTATCCATCTAAGTGGCCCTTCTTGCCACAACACTGCTGTGGGTGTATGTTTGGTGTCTAAAACATACACATATAGAGGTTTAGAATAATCTAAAAAAGAAACATGCTGTTGCTGAATGGCTTCCTCAACCTTAGAAAGAGCCTTCCGTGCAGGCTCAGTAAGAGACCTGGGCGAGGTCGGATCAGAATCTCCTTTTAAAATTTCAAACAGTGGTTTAAGATCTCCAGTAGTTAGTCCCAAAGAAGGGCGCAGCCAATTAATATCTCCCAACAGTTTCTGAAAATCATTAAGAGATTTAAGATGATCTTTTCTAAGCTCTATTTTTTGTGGAGTGAAATACTGAGCAAACAACTGAAATCCCAAGTAAGAATAAGGCTCACTTCTCTGTACTTTCTCAGGTGCAATAATAAGACCTGAGGCTAGAAGATTCTTTTTTATATCTGCAAAGCAAGCTAACAACATTCCTTCTTTCTTACAAGCCAATAAGATGTCATCCATATAATGAATGATATACACAGAAGGAAACTGTTTTCTGGTGTTATCAATTGCTTCACTAACAAACTTCTGACATAAAGTGGGGCTATATTATAAAAGCAATCTTTTAGATCTAGCACTATTTTATAAGTATCTTTTGGAATAGCAGAAGGATGAGGTAATCCTGGCTGGAGAGCACCCATAACTTCCATAGTTTCATTTACTTTTCTCAAATCCTGCAACAATCTCCATTTCCCCGATTTTTTCTTAATTACAAAAATGGGTGAATTTCAGGGCGACTCCCTGAATTGAGTCTTGCCTGTTGATACAATACTTCTTTCATAGGCTTTCCCTGTATAGCTGCCGCTATGGCTATGCCTTGGGTAAAAGAAGATCCTACGTCAGAACAAAAACGAATATAGTCAGACAATGTTCCCTTTTTTCTAAATGGTCTAATAGCAGCTTGGCATGCAGAATTAGCATTTTCATAAGCAAGTTGCATTATAAAAGACTGAGTAGCAGCCGATGGCCCAAAAATCCACCCCGCGGCTGTATTGAGGCGAGACACAAATTCTTGAAAAGGCTCATCTGCTCCCTGCCTTATCTGAGATACATGTTCCTCTTTGCGGGAAGTATCTGGTAGCATACGCCAGGCTTCCTTTGCAGCGGCAGAAGTCTGAGCATAAGCTCCTGCCGCAAAGCCCATTTGGTTTCTTATTTCAGCATAAATGCCTTCACCGGCCAACATCTCAAAAGTGATGGGAACTCGCCTCAAATTGTTCTGATTAGCTTTCTTTTTGCAGTTTTCATAAAACTCAGATCTCCATAAGAGATGATCGCCTCCCGAAAGGCAAGCATGAGCAATAAGCTTCCAATCCTCTGGAGGGGTGGCTTCAGTAGACAGAACATCCAAAATTGCCATGGTGAAAGGGGCAATAGGTCCATACTGCACACAAGCCTCTTTCAATTCTTTTATCTGCTTCCACTGGAAAGGCTTCCAATCCCTAACCCTACGTCCTGCCTGATCATATCTTTCAAAAATAGGATATACGCCAAACTGCTCTGTAGATTCCCCTTGCTTGTGAGCCTCTTCACAAGCTATTTGAAGAGGGGATAGTACAACAGAGTCCGATCCTGGCTTAACATAACTTGGCGAAGGCTCTGCAGGCATGTCCCAAACCGGGGACTGCGGCGGAGGTCTCCACCTACAGGACTCCTCAGGAGGTGGTGCAGAGGGATCAACTATGGGGGGATCTTTACCCCGAGGACAATTTCCTCCGTCTACAGCAACTTTAAGTTCTATCAACTGTCCCTGAATCTTTTTTATTTGATCTGCAAGAGAAAGTGTAGTATCTGCAAGTTGCTCGTCCTCCCGAGCCACAGCCACTAAAGGAGGGTTTTTGTCCCTATCATATTTGGCTCCCTCATCTTCTAATTTTTCCTGATCCTGAGGTTTTAAATCTTCCCGGTGCTCGACCGGAGTTTCCTGATAAACAGGCTCTTTATTAACCTTAAGAACTCCCTCTAACAACTTTGCGCTCTCTCCCTCCTCATCACCGGCTTGTTTCACTTTCTCTAATTTGCATTCTTCATGTTTAAGGTTCAAACAGTCTTGGGTCAAAGTCCATAACCCGAATGTTTCCACAGGGACCCGCTGAGGTCCGTGGACAGTGTAAAAATTCTTTAACTGTTTTCCCACTTTCTGCCAGGTTCCCAGACTGACAGTGCCTTCTTCTGGAAACCACGGACAAACTTCTTTTATAAATTCTAAAAACTTATCTAACTGTTCTCTGCTCACCCGACAGCCATGGGCGGCAAGCAATTTCTTAAGTCCTCTAACATACAGGTCCTTGCTGTTCGCGTGACCCATTCTTTTCCCTAACTCGGTCCTTCTTTCAAACAAAGAAACAATCAGGTGCCCTTCTGGATTGGGGCCCAATCAAGCTCCGTGACAAAAAGTCGTGGAACTATCAATCATTCACACATTCATTCAACCGAGGGGATCGTGTCTCACTCACCATGCATCCACTGATTCAGCTCTTATACAAGCCGGGGCCCTTTCCACGCGGTGTTCCTCACTGTTACCTCCGTATTCGAGCCCCACGTTGGGCGCCAAGTGTGACGGGCCAGCCGTCACGAGTCGATGGGTTCCCGAATGGGGGAGTGGGAATGAATAAAAGACACTCTCACATATGATGGCGATCGCGGGACTTCAGTGATCCTGAAGACACTAAGTTTATTTTACTGCACCCATATAAGCAGTTTGAGCACGTGCAAGTATGTATTAACATAACAAATGTAAATTCTTTAGCTTTCACATAGAGGATACAAAATTCACCGAAACTCACAAGTAATTATCTTATCAATTGCCCTGATAGGCATCAGCCTTCTGTGTCTGGGAACTGGCCGCTCCCACCAAATTCCTCAGCAGCTTACAAGCTCAAGCTCCCCTCAGGTGCAGGCAGAGACAATTGCCTCAGGGGGAGGAAACAGGTAGCATAAACTGAGCCATTCTGCAAAGCTCAGTTTCCTGTAACCATGGCTCCCCACAATTCCATCACCTGTATTCTCAACCCCAGAGAAGAATAAGCCCTCATGGTTTTCTTCATAGTATTACTCTTCCCTCTCATGAATTTTCCCCTAGAATTACCCCGATCTCCTCCAGACACTTTACCTAATCCATCATCGACCTCATACACCTTCCTGAAAAGCAAATGGATAGGCACATACACGCTTGATTTAATTTTTCCAGATATTCAGATCAATCCCAATAATATATCTCTACCATCCCACATACACTCTAAAACTCATCAAAGGCCCATCTCCCTTTTTATTTTTATTTTTATTTATTTATTGGGGTGACAATTGTTAGTAAAATTACATAGGTTTCAGGTGTACAACTCTGTATTACATCATCTATAAATCCTGTTGTGTATTCACCACCCAGAATCAGTTTTCCTTCCATCACTATATATTTGACCCCCTTTACCCTCATCTCCCACCTCCCAACCCCCTTACCCTCTAGCAACCACTAAACTATTGTCTGTGTCTATGAGTTTCTGTTTCTCATTTGTTTGCCTTGTTCTTTTCTTGTTTTTGGTTTATATACCACATATCAGTTAAATCACATGGTTCTCTGCTTTCTCTGTCTGACTTATTTCTCTTAGCATCATACTCTCAATATCCATCCATGTTGTCGCAAATGTTCCTATATCATCTTTTCTTAATGCCGAATAGTATTCCATTGTGTATATACCACAACTTCTTTATCCATTCATCTATTGAAGGACATTTTGGTTGTTTCCATGTCTTGGCCACCGTAAACAAAGCTGCAATGAACGTTGGAGCACACGTGTCTTTATGTATAAATGTTTTCAGATTTTTTTGGTAGCTACCCAGGAGAGGGATTGCTGAGTCATATGGTAATTCAATTAATAATTTTTTGAGGAACCTCCACACTGCCTTCCATAACGGCTACACCAGTCTGCATTCCCACCAACAGTGTATGAAGGTTCCATTTGCTCCACAGCCTCACCAACACCTGTTACTATTTGTCTTGTTGATGATAGCCCTTCTGACTGAAGTGATATCTCATTGTGGTTTTTATTTGCATTTCTCTGATGATTAGGGATGTTGAGCATTTTTTCATATGTCTATTTGCCATTTGTATGTCCTCTTTGGAGAAATGTCTCTTCAGGTCCTCTGCCCATTTTTCAATTGGGTTGTTTGTTTTTTTGTTGTTGAGTTGCATGAGTTCCTTGTATATTTTGGATATTAGCCCCTTATCGGAGGCACTGTTTGCAAAAATCTTCTCCCATTCAGTTGGTTGCCTCTTTATTTTGTCGATAGTTTCTTTTCCTGTGCAGAAGCTTTTAAGTTTCATATAGTCCCATTCATTTATTTTAGCTTTTACTTCCCTTGCCTTTGGAGTCAAAATCATAAAACGCTCTTTGAACCCAAGGTCCATAAGTTTAGTACCTATGTTTCCTTCTATGCAGTTTATTGTGTCATGTCTTATGCTTAAGTCTTTGATCCAATTTGAATTAATTTTGGTACATGGTGACAGATAGCAGTCCAGTTTCATTCTTATGCAAGTGGCTATCCAATTCTCCGAGCACCATTTATTGAAGAGGCTGTCTTTTCTCAATTGTATGTTTTTTTAATTCTTAATCAAACATTATCTGTCCTTATTTATGTGGTTTTATTTCTGGGTTCTCAATACTATTCCATTGGTTTATGTGTCTGTTTTTCTGCCAATACCATGCTGTTTTGATTATTGTAGCCCTGTAGTACAAGCCAAAGTCAGGAAGTGTGATACCTCCATTATTGTTCTTTTTTCTTAAGATTGCTTTGGCTATTCGGGGTCTTTTGTGGTTCTATACAAATCTGATGATTTTTTGTTCTATTTCTTTAAAAAATGCCATTGGGATTTTGATGGGGATTGCATTGAATCTGTATATTGCTTTGGGTAATATGGCCATTTTAACTATGTTGATTCTTCCAATCCATGAGCACGGAATGTCTTTCCATTTCTTTGTGTCTTCTTCAATTTCTTTCAAAAATGTCTTATAGTTTTCAGCATATAGGTCTTTCACAGCCTTGGTTAAGTTTATTCCTAGGTATTTTACTCTTTTTTCTGCAATTGCAAAAGGAATTGTTTTTTGTATTTCTTTTTCTGAGATTTCATTGTTAGTATATAGGAAAGCAGTGGACTTTTGTATGTTGATTTTGTAGCCAGCAACTTTACTGTATTTGTTGATTGTTTCTAATAGCTTTTTGGTGGAGTATTTAGGGTTTTCTATATATAGCATTATGTCATCTGCAAAGAGTGATAATTTAACTTCTCCATTCCCAATTTGGATGCCTTTTATTTCTTTCTCTTGCCTGATTGTTCTGGCAAGGACTTCCAACACTATGTTGAAAAGCAGAGGTGATAGGAGACAGCCCTGTCGTGTTCCTGAACATAAAGCAAAGGGCTTCCGTTTTTCACCATTAATTATGAGATTAGCAGAGGGCTTGTCATATATGGCCTTTATTATGTTAAGGTATTTTCCTTCTATACCTATTTTATTAAGTGTTTTAATCATAAATGTATGTTGTATCTTATCAAATGCTTTTTCTGCATCAATTGATATAATCATATGATTTTTGTCCTTTATTTGGTTTATGTGATGTAGCATATTGATGGATTTGCAGATGTTGAACCATCCTTGTGCCCCGGGGATGAACCCCACTTGGTCGTGATGAATAATCTTTTTAATGCATTGTTGTATTTGATTTGCTAGAATTTTATTTAGGATTTTTGCATCGGTATTCATTAGAGATATTGGTCTGAAGTTTTCTTTCTTTGTGCTGTCCTTACCAGGTTTCAGTATCAGGGTAATGTTGGCCTCATAAAATGAGTTAGGGAGTACTGTCTCTTCTTAAATTTTTGGGAAGAGTTTGAGCAGGATTGTATTAGATCCTCTTTGAAGGTTTGGTAGAATTCACTAGTGAAGCCATCTGGTACCGGACTTTTGCTTTTGGGAAGGTTTTGGATGACTGATTCAATTTCTTACTGGTGTTGGTCTGTTTAGATTTTCCAGTTCTTCATGGTTCAGCCTTGGAAGTCTATCTGTTTCTAGGAACTTGTCCATTTCTTCTAGGCTATTGAATTTGGTGGCGTATAGTCCTTCATAGTATTCTTGGATGAACCTTTGTATTTCTGTGGTGTCCATGATAACTTCCCCTTTTCCGTTTCTGATTTTGTTAATTAGTGTCTTCTCTCTTTTTATCTTAGTGAGTCTAGCCAAGGGTTTGTCAATTTTGTTAATCTTTTCAAAGAACCAGCTCTTTGTCACATTAATTTTTTCTGTCTTTTTGTTCTCTATTTCATTTAGTTCTGCTCTAATTTTTGTTATTTGCTTTCCTCTGCTGACCTTGGGTTTCACTTTTTCTTCTTTTTCTAGTTCTTTAAAGTGCAACATGAAGTTATTTATTTGGGATTTTTCTTGTTTCTTGAGATAGGCCTGTAATGATATAAATTTCCCTCTTAAAACTGCTTTTGCTGCATCCCAAAAATTTTGGTAGGATGTATTTTCATTGTCATTTGTTTCTATGCATCTTTTGATCTCTCCTCTAATTTCTTCTTTTACCCAGTCGTTCTTTAAAAGTATGTTGTTTAATCTCCATGTATTTGTGTTTTTTCCTGCTTTCTTTTTACAGTTGATATCCAATTTCAAAGCCTTGTGATCAGAGAATATGCTTGGTATGATTTCAATCTTCTTAAATTTGCTGAGGATGATTTTGTGTCCCAATATATGGTCTATCCTTGAGAATGGTCCATGTACACTAGAAAAGAATGTATAGTTTGATATTTTAGGATGAAGTGCTGTATAAATGTCAATTATGTCCATTTCATCTAATGTGTCATTTAGGGCTGCTATTTTGTTATTTATTTTCTGTTTGGATGATCTATCCATAGGATTTCACTGATATGTGGTATATAAACCAAAAACAACAAAAGAACAAGACAAACAAATGAGAAACAGGAACTCATAGACACAGACAATAGTTTAGTGGTTGCCAGAGGGTAACGGGTGCGGGGGGTGGGGGGTGGGAGATGAGGGTAAGGGGGATCGAATATATGGTGATGGAAGGAGAACTGACTCTGGGTGGTGAACACACAATGGGATTTATAGATGATGTAATACAGAATTGTACACCTGAAATCTATGTAATTTTACTAACAATTGTCACCCCAATAAATTTAATTAAAAAAAAAATTATTATGCATAGCTGTCAATGATGTATTTAAGTCCCCTGGTTTAACTGTGTTTTGGTCAATTTCTCCCTTTAGTTCTGTTAGTAGTTGCTTGATATATTTCGGTTTTCTCTGAATGGGGGCATGCATATTGATGACTGCTATGTCCTTTTGTTGTATAGTCCCCTTCACCATTATGAAATGTCCATCTTTCTCTCTTGTTATCTTTTTCACCTTGAAGTCTGTTTCATGTGATATCACTATGGCTACATCTGATTTTCTCTGGGTACCATTTGCTTGGAGTATCAATTTCCACCCTTTCACTTTGAGTCTGTGCTTGTCCTTGTAGCTGAGATGTGTCTCTTGGAGACAGTATATGGTTGGGTTTAGTTTTTTGATCCAATCTGCTACTCTGTGCCTTTTTATTGGTGAGTTCAGTCCATTTATATTTAGGGTGATTATTGATATGTGAGGATTTCCTGTCATTCTATCTTTAGTGTTCTGGTAAGGCTGTGTCTCCATTGTTTCTTTGCCTTTTTGTTGTTGCCTATTATTTCTGTGTGGTATTCTATGATGTTTGTCTCTGTTTCTTCTTTTATTACAGTATATATTTCAGTTCTGGATTTTTTTTGAGTGTTTACCCTTAAGTTTATGTAAAAGAAAGTTTGATATTTAGAGTATTGCATTTTCTTCAGCACGCTTACTT
Organism: Rhinolophus sinicus; assembly: GCF_036562045.2. NCBI lineage: Eukaryota > Metazoa > Chordata > Mammalia > Chiroptera > Rhinolophidae > Rhinolophus > Rhinolophus sinicus. The sequence continues at coordinate 147,894 of NC_133765.1, read as the reverse complement.
TCTCCATTCCCGTATTCCGATTCAGGCCCTTTTTATGTTTTGGTTGCCACAAATTGTCCCTGTTGATGGTGGTTGAATAGCCTCCTTTAGTATTTCTTGTAGTGCAGGTCGTGTATTAGAGAATTCCCTCAGCTTCAGTATGTCTGGAAAGGTCTTTATTCCTCCTTCATATCTAAAGGTTATCTTTGCTGGATAGATTATTCTTGGCTCATAATTTCTCTCTTTCAATAGTTTGAATATTTGGTTCCACTCCCTCCTGGCTTGTAGAGTTTCTGCTGAAAAATCTGATGATAATCTAATGGGCTTTCCTTTGTAAGTTACCGTCTTCTTTTCCCTGGCTGCCTTGAGGATTCTTTCTTTGTCGTTGATTTTAGACAGCTTCAATACAATGTGCCTTGGAGAAGGCCTGTTGGGATTGAGGTAACTAGGTGTTCTATTTGCTTCTTGGATTCGAGGGTCCAGTTCTGTCCACAAATTTGGGAAGTTCTCATCGACAATTTGTTTGAATATATTCTCTGTTCCCTTCTCTCGTTCTTCTCCTTCTGGTATGCTCATTATTCTTATATTGCCCTTTCTGATGGAGTCAGAAAGTTCTTGAGAGTTCTTTCATTTCTTTTAAGTCTCAAGTCTCTTTCTTCTTCCATCTGTGTCATTTCCAGGTTTCTATCTTCGATGTCACTGATTCTTTCCTTCATCTGTCCAAGTCTACTACCTAAGCTGGTTATTTCGTTCTTAATTTCTTCTATTGAGTTCTTAATCTCCAGAAATTCTATTTGTTGTTTTTTTTTAATTTCAATCTCTTTTGTAACGTGCTCATGCTGTTCTTTGATTGTGTTTCTGAGTTCATTTAACTACCTACCTGTGTTTTCTTGCATCTCGTTGAGTTTTTTCAGAACTGCAGTCTTGAATTCTCTGTAATTTAAGTCACATATTTCTGTATCTTTAAGTGCCTTTTCTGGAGACTTTTCACTTTCTTTCTGAGCTATCTTGTTGCCTTGGTTATTCATCGCAAATACTGATTTACTATTTCTCTTCCTAGACTTCTACAGGAGTGGCTTGTGCAACAGGTTGATAGGAAGCGGTCTTTCTTTTGTTTTCCAGTACTTGTTGGTAGAATGTTTTATTTTTTCTCCGACTGCAGCTTATTTTTCTTCTCCCACATGGTAGTGCTATGTTTTCTCTGCACTGTTCCAGCTTCTCACAGAGTGGGGGGGTTCCCTGGGAGATGGGCTCTTCTCTGTTAATAGTTCACCTGGGTGACAGCGTGCAGTGTCCCGGTGGGTATGCTGAGAGCTTGTGATGTCCCAAAGCTCTTCCAGCTCCAGATTCAGAGCCCATATAGTTCTGCAGTTCTGTTTACTCCTGCAGGGATCCTCCCAGATAGGTGGGGCCAGGGGCGGGGTGAGTTGTGAGAGGTGGTCCAGAGCAATGGCAGCGACCACCACCACAGCCAGTCCTGCTTCCACAGCTCTCTCCCCTTTGCCGGAACTAGTTGGGCTGCGAATGTGTGTATGTGGTCCACAGTTCTCAGAACAGCAAATATTCTATTCTTTTGATCTGACACTGCTACTGTTCTGTTTCTAGCACAGGGTAGGTGGGGGCGGGGCAAGCTCTTGGAGGGTAGGGAAGGGGTGGCTAGTCTCAGTGCCGAAGGCTTCCGTTCTCTGTTCGGCAGTGAGGGCTTAAACCACCGTTTTCAGCCTTCTTCCCTCAGTCTTTTCTCCAAGGTCTCTGCCGTGAGCGTTGGGTTCAGCTGTGTTATATGCTGCCCCCTCATCCCTGTGGGCCACATGCGGAGCCCTAGCAGTCGGAGTTCTTCCCTCTCCCACAGCTGCGGTAGTTCCGGGATGCAGCGAGCTCGGAGCACTGAGCTAGGTCTGTGTGCTGTGCCCACACGGCTCTGTCTTCACACTTCTCCCTTCTCTCCTCCCCCGCTTGCATGATTCGCCCACCTGTAGGTGACTTCGGTAGTAGGCCTCTTCGTCTTGCCTGTCTGCTGTGCAAGGAGTCCTTTGTGGAGTTATTGTTGTTCGATTCATTGTAAATTCCAGGGGAGCTTTACAGAGGCTCACGTCATGCCGCCATTATTTCCAACATCCCTTCCTCATCTTTTTTATCCTCTTGATCCATCTGCTCTGATCTGCGACAAACAAAGAACATCATGCCTCACCATTAAATTATTTCAAAATTTGACTAAAAAACTTCAGCAAGGCATTTGGCAAAATCTTTTCTGATGTCCTCTCTCTCTCTCTCTCTCTCTCTCTCTCTCTCTCTCTCTCTCTCTCTCTGTCTCTCTCTAATACACACACACACACACACACACACACACACACACACACAGCAAGAACATAAGTTGGATGAAGGGAGGTTCAATCAATAGGACAAATACAGTTAATTGTTCCAGTTTTCCTCTTTACTTACAACTGCCGGGATGCCTTTCTCAATCTTAGGGAGCCTAGTTAAACTGTTCTCTCACCTTTACTCGTTCCACTTCTCATTATCCTAGGGCTAATCCTATTGGGACCTTGCCTCTTTTACTTGCTGGTCAAGTTTATCTTTTGCAAAATCAAGTCTATTAAAGCTATAAACTACTCTTTTGCAAGGCTTCCAGCCCTTTCCCGAGATTGACTCCATAACCACTTTCTCCCCCTTGGGTCAGATCTGTAGTTCCAGCTCAACGCCACTAACTGAGTTCAGTCCATACATGAGGCCATACACGATCGTCCCTGCTCTTTCTCTTCTCCCTCCCCCCGGGCTTGATACGCTCTCCGGCTACCCTCCCAAACCTGCCAGAAGCATGCACTGGGGACTTTCTCCCTTTCCTTGCTGACATCCCAGACAACAGCAGGCCAAATTCTCATCGGGTGAATGAAACCTTCTATTCGTGGATCGGACCTTCTGATTCTCTCTCACTGTTCTTCGGTTCCACGAAAGTCCTAGCGCTAGGCCAGAAGGTTCTTCTTGCCCCAGGGGTCCAGATCCACCCAGTCTTGGGGACGCCCAGTCTGAAAGTCATCTCTCGTACTCGTGTTCACGGGGTTGAACACTGGGATTTGGGACCCCACAACCTCTTATTCTCCCCTTAATGGGTGGCTCCCTCCTCACCCTTCTCACTCCATCTATTGGGACCATGGGGGCCGCACATTTGCTGTCTGCGAAGTCTATGTATCTTGTTTGTCTCCTCCACATCTTACATGTCATCAGGCTCAACATACAGTCAATCCCATCCAACTGACTTATCTTTTACTACAACACTGCCTGACTCAAATATAACTTCTGTCACCACAATGGAAAATGGTCACACATTTCCTATGCCCAGGCCTTTTTACCCTTCGAGTTCAACCCTCCCTGTTTTATTAAAGTCTCCACAGCACTCCCCAGAAAAAAACACACAAAAAAGTGCTATTGCTTCTGTTCCCGTGATTTGATTGAAGACCTTAAGCTCCTTTTCGAACAGACAGATGTGTCACTCTCTCAGGCCTGATAACTACTCATAACTAACCCCAGACTCCTGCAGCTCCTCTTAATATCTTTATTGTACGAGCTGCAGTTTTCCTCTTACAACCTCCAGGGATGCCTTTCTCAGTCTTCGGGAGCCTAGTTAAACTGTTCTCTCACCTTTACTCGTTCCACTTCTCATTATCCTTGGGCTAATCCTATTGGGACCTTGCCTCTTTAACATGCTGGTCAAGTTTATCTCTTCCAAAATTGTGGCTTTCTTACTCTGTGTGACTATTTCACCTAGCGTAATGCCCTCATTTAATTGTTGCAAATATCAAGATTTCATTCCTTATTATGGCTAAATAATATTTCACCCTGTGCCTATGCATGTGTGTGTATCACATCTTCTTTATCTCTTCATTCATCAATGGACACATATCTTTGCTATTGTAAATAATGCTTCAATAAACATGGAGTGCATATGTCTGTTTGAGTGTTTTTATTTTCTTTAGATAAATACCCTGAAGTGGAATTGTTGGATCATAGTTCTATTTTTAATTTTTTGAGGACCTTCCATACTGTATTCCATAGTGGCTTCACCAATTTACAGTCCTCTTATTCTTAAAAGTATATTTATATTAACATTTTATAAAAATATATACCTTTAAGGAGAAGTGCCTTTTTATTTTCCTATATATCTTTTATTTCTCTTTTATTTCTAAATAAAATACTAAGATTTTCATAATATAGTCATAATCTCCAAGTAACTCCTCTTTAAAATTGCTTCACATAATCTTTATTTATATTTTCCATTAATTCTACTCTGAAGCAAATTGCCACCTCTAATGTTTGAGAAATCTAGCACTGACGCAATTTTGAGGTATAAAATAAAAATGATTTATTTTTGCAACTTTGGAAGAAATTATGTTTAAGAATACCAATGGACGAATTTGTTTATCATTTTTTCCTGACTTTAGGTTAAAAATTAACTGTTTCTTTTTATTTCAAAGTGTTATAAACTTTACATTTTTCTCCTTATGCCTTTAAGAAATTAATGTAGTTTGAATAGTTTTTACAAACTTTTTTTCCATCTCAAGACAATTTGATTCTCTGATATATATCATATCTTTCTCTTTAGAGAGCTCTTTATCCCATTATTGAAGCAACTCATCTAAATCAGATCCCTACATGGATGAAGCCCTTTAAATTTAAAGTACAGTTCTTTAATTATAGTTCCTCTCAATCTGTAGAACCAGGGCACCCAAAGGACTTGTTATCTGCATAGGATAACTGCCATAGACATTCTAGTTTAAAAGGGGGGGATGCAACAAGCAGTCGCTTGTCCATAAGAATTCTAAAATCTATCCAAATGTCGGAAGCTCCTTGTTTATGTCTCAAGGCCCAGGAATAATTTCCTTTTGCAGTAACATCTGCTCTCTGGATACTTGGTGCGCCTTATGTGACATCTTCACCCTGTGTGTCATGTTTGCTTTTGCATGAAAAGCATTACTCTTTTGCAACTAAACAAATATAGCCTGCTTCCTGCAAATAGAATTAGGGAGGCCCAAAGACCTTTTCTCATTTGGTGTTTTTTTAATTTTAGCATCATGTGCTGTCTTGGAGAGACTGAAGATTTTTTAAACAATGAAGTTCTGGCTCTTTTTAAGTCTTTCTTTCAATTTACCTCTTTTCTGTTGTATTTCAGTATTAGTAGAAGGAAAAAAAAAGGCTGTACCTTCAAAACTTTTCTTAGGCATTTCTTTAGTGAGGTCACCCGATTCATTAAGCACATTTTCTATTTTCTGTACAATCCAGTTTAGCGTGCTAATCTTTTTACCACTAATTAACAAGGACTCCCCTTCTTCTACTTTTCAAAGAGATGTTGCTCACTTTCCTGTAACCCCTCACCCACAGCACACTCAAAAGTCCAAAATTCTACAAACAGCACGTTCAAGGCACTTTAAGTGTTTACTAACACTGCCCTCAAAGTCGACTGCTCAATTTCAAAGTTATTCCCATATTTTATGTTTTTGTAATGGCAATCTCCACATTCAGGCAACAAAATCTGTGTTAGCAATCTATTGCTGCCTAGTAAATTACTCCGAAACTTAGTGGTTGAAAACAGCAAACATTTATTATTTCACAGTTTGTATCAGTGAGGAAGCCAGGCAGATTTTCAGGGTGCTTCTGACTGATGGTGTCTCAAAAGACTGCAATCAATGTATCAGCTGGAACTGCAGTTGTCTCCTATTTCTGCTAGGGTAGGAGTCACTTCCAAGTTCTCTCTTGTGATTTTTGGCATGCCTCTGAAAATCTACTCCTAGACGTTTATGTGACCTTTCTAGAGGGCTGTCTCAGGACATGTCAGCTGGTTTCCCTCTGACTGGGCAATCCGAGACAGAATAAGAAAGTGCTAAAGCAAAAGAAACCATCGACAAAATAAAGAGGCAACCAACTGAATGAGAGAAGATTGTAGCAAACAGTGCCTCCGATAAGGGGCTAATATCCAAAATATACAAGGAACTCATGAAACTCAACAACAAAAAAACAAACAACCCAATTGAAAAATAGGCAGAGGACCTGAAGAGACATTTCTCCAAAGAGGACATACAAATGGCAAATAGACATATGAAAAAATGCTCAACATCACTAATCATCAGAGAAATGCAAATAAAAACCACAATGAGATATCACCTCACCCCAGTCAGAATGGCTATCATCAACAAGACAAATAGTAACAAATGCTGGAGAGGCTGTGGAGAAAAAGGAACCCTCATACACTGTTGGTGGGAATGCAGACTGGTGCAGCCGCTATGGAAGGCAGTGTGGAGGTTCCTCAAAAAATTACGAATAGAATTACCATATGACCCAGCAATCCCTCTCCTGGGTACCTACCCAAAAATCTGAAAACATTTATACATAAAGACACGTGTGCTCCAATGTTCACAGCAGCTTTGTTTACAGTGGCCAAGACATGGAAACAACCAAAATGTCCTTCGATAGATGAATTGATAAAGAAGTTGTGGTATATATACACAACGGAATACTATTCGGCGGTAAGAAAAGATGATATAGGAACATTTGTGACAACATGGATGGATCTTGAGAGTGTAATGCTGAGTGAAATAAGTCAGACAGGATAAAAGCTTTGATACAAAATTTTGTATTAAAGAATGTATTTCACCTGCTGGAAATTTGATAATTTTCTTATCAACATTTGAAAACACGGATAAAAGCTTTGATACAAAATTTTACAGTAAAATCTTCTGTTATGTTAAAAGGCAGCTTAAAATTTTGCGATATCTAAGGCTGGGGAACATCAGTGATTTGGATAACATCTGTAAGGTTACTTTCAACACGACTGTCAATTTATACACACTGGGAGAAATAGTTCTCTGAAAAGCAGTTTTCCCCCCACCCCACCATGGGACAAAACATTTATTTTTTTTATTTTTTATTTAAGAAATTTAAAAAATGTTTAATTATCGTTGAGATTCAATATTATATTAGTTTCAAGTGTACAGCATAGTGGTTAGACATTTATGTAACTTAAACAAAGTGATCTCCCTGATAAGCCTTGCACCCACCTGAAAACACATATCCATAGTTATTACAATATTATTGGCTATATTTTCTATGCTGTATTTTACATCCCCATGACTATTTTGTAACTGCCAATTTGTACTTATAATCTCTTCACCTTTTTCACCCATCCCCACGATCCTCCTCACATCTGGCAACCATCAGTTTGTTCTGTGTATCTGAGATTGTTTTTGTTTTGTTTGTTTATTTATTGTGTTTTTTAGATACCATATATAAGTGAAACCATATGGTATTTGTCTTCCTCTGTCTGCCTTATTTTACTTAGCATAACACCCTCTAGGTCCAACCATGTTGTTGCAAATGATACAATCCTTTTTATGGCTGGGTAATATTCCACTGTATATAGGAGGACTGATGACAAGTTTGTAAGCTAGTTGCAGTGATGTTGCGAACCTTGTTTTGATATCAGAGAGATTCTTCATTATGAATTTGTACCCACTGGACAAACAGTTGATCAAGTTTACTATTTGAAAGTGCTGAAAAGGCTGCGTGAAAAAGTTAGAAGACCTAAAATTTTCGCCAACAATTCATGACTCTCACATCACAACAATACACCAGCTCAAACAGCACCGTCTGTAAGGGAGTTTTTAGCCAGTAAATAAATAACTGTATTGGAACCCCCCCCCATTCACCTGATCTGGCCCCCAATGACTTCTTTCTTTACCTGAAGATAAAGGAAATATTGAAAGGAAGACATTTTGATGACATTCAGGATATCATGGGTAATATGATGATGGCTGATGGCCATTCCAGAAAAAGAGTTCCAAAATTGCTTTGTAGGGTGGACTAGGCACTGGTGTCAGTGCATAGCTTCCCAAAGAAAGTACTTCAAGGTAACCGTAGTGGTATTCAGCAATAAGGTATATAGCACTTTTTTTAGGATGAGTTCGTGAACTTAATTGTCAGACCTTGTATGTACCATATCTTCTTTATCCATTCATCTTTTGATTGGATCATTTAATCCATTTATATTTAAAGTAATTATTGATAGGTACCCTGTTTTCCCAAAAATAAGAAATAGCCAGACAATCAGCTCTAATGCGTCTTTTGGAGCAAAAATTAATATAAGACCAAGTCTTTTATTATGGTAAAATAAGATCAGGTCTTACACTAAATTTTGCTCCAAAAGAGGCATTAGCGTGATAGCCTGGCTAGGTCTTATTTTCAGGGAAACGTGGTATGGACCATATTTACCGTGTGTAATGAGCTCCCATGTATAATGCACACCCATGTTTTGGGCCCAAAATTTCAGAAAAAAAAATCTTTCATTTTAATCTAAATTTGTATATGTTTATATTTAGGTACTTGTTTTTTTATCATAGAGGAACTTTAGCATTTATTTATTATTATGCTTTTAACTCTTACGCATAAATAAAATAATTAAAAACATTTGTATAGGTATTGAATTAGTACTACCCATGTATAATGCGCATCCTTATTTCTCCCTCACAAATTTGGACAGAAAAGTGTACATTATACATGGCAAAATACAGTAGTTATTGTCAACCTATTCATTGTTTTCTCATTGTTTTTTGTAGGTCTTCTGTCTTCCTTTTTTATTCTTTTGCTGTCTTGTATGTTGATGACTTTCTGTAGTGCTGTATTTGCATTCCTTTCTCTTTGTCATGTATGTAGATTTTGGGTTTGGGTTTGGGATATATGTGCTTCATATATCCCAAGATATGTTTGTAGCAGACTATTTTAAGTTGATGGTCACTTAAGTTCAAACACTTTTTACTATGAGTACGATTTTTACTCACCCCCTCCATATTTATGTTTGTCATTTTTTCACATATTTGTGTGTGTGTGTGTGTGTGTGTGTGTGTGTTCATATGTCCATTAATTTACTGTTGTTATTACACATGGTCTTCCTATTTTCACCTTTTAACCTTTATACTAGCTTTAGTGTTGGTTGATCCACTGCTTTTATTAGTTATTTGCTTGTCAGTGAGAATTTGTTTTCTTTGTAGTATCTTCTTATCCATATATATTTTTTTCTTTCTTTTTGAAAGTCCCTTCAACATTTCTTTTGTAATAATAGTTTGGTGGTGATGAACTCCTTTAGCTGTTTCTTCTCTGGGGAGCTCTTTACGTTTCCTTCAATTTTAAATGATAGCTTTGCTGGGTAGAGTAGTCTTGGTTGTAAGTTCTTACTTTTCATCACTTTGAATATTTTCTGCTAGTCCCTTCTGCAAAATTTCTGTTTGAGAAATCAGCTGTCAGTTTTATGGGGACTCCTTTGTAGGTAACTAAATGCTTTTCTCTTCCTACTTTTAAAATGTTTATTTTTAATAATTTTATTATGATATGTCTTTGTGTAGACCTCTAGGTTCATCTTGTTTGGGACTCTCTGCACTTCCTGGACTTGTATGTCTATTTCCTTGGCCAGGTTAGGGAGTTTTCAGTCATTATTTCTTCAAATACGCTTTCAGTTCCTTGCTCTTTCTTTTCCTTATGGTATATTTATGATACAGATGTCGTTAGGCTTGATGTTCTCACAGAGGTCCCTTACATTATCCTATTTTTTTTCTTTTTACTGTTCTGATTGGGTGTTTTCTGCTACCCTATCATCCAAATTGCTGATTCAATCCTCTGTTTTATCTGCTATTGGTTCTATCTAATGTATTCTTCATTTCAGTTATTGTGTACTTCATTTATGACAGGTTCTTTTTTATGTTTTCTATCTCCTTTTTTATTTTCCTATCTCTTTGTTAAAGTTCTCACTGAGATTGTCTATTCTTCCTGTAAGTTCACTGAACATCCTCATAACCAGTCTGGTGAACTCTTGCCTCCATTTTGTTTCATTCTTTTTCTGGAGTTTTGTCCTCTTCTTTCATTTGGATGTTTCTTTTTCTCCTCATTTTGGCTGCCTCCATGTGTTTGTTTCTGTGCATCTTGTAGATCTGCTATGTCTTCCAGTCTTGGCAGAATAACCTTATGTAATAGGTGTCCTGTGGGACCCAGTGACACAATCTCCCTGTTCATCTGAGCCACGTGCTCTGTCTCTTGTGTGGGTTGTGTGCCCCATCCTATTGTAGTTGAGCCTTGGTTGCTGTTGGCACATCAGCGGGTAGGATTGACCACCAGGATGACAGGCTGTAAGGACTGGCTCTTACAGTGGATGAGCTGTTGTGCAGGGGCTGACACCACAGAGTGGGCTTCACTTTAGTGGGGCTTTAGTGCCTGCCGTGTCCACTCTTTGGGCCTATATTTCTGGTGCTAATTGTGTGAGGGTCTGAGGCTGGCCACTAGGTGTGTTGGTTTTGAGACCTCTTGGGAGGGGCTCTTGTGCAGGCAAAGGTCAGCTGCTGTCTGGTCTGGGGCCACCATGTAGGAGCTACAGTGATCTGTGGTACATGACTGTGTGGGGCTTGGAGGCACCTTGGAGAGGTTATGCTTGAACCAAGGCTGACTACCACTGGTGCTGGGCTTGGGGCTACTTAGCAAGAGATACAGCACACACACTGAATTTAGCCGCTACTTGTTTGGGGTTTGTGGACCTTTGAGAAATTTTAGGAAAGTCTGCAGCATGGGCGTAGTCAGCAGCTTATGTGGATTAGCCTCTAAAAGATGTTTGGGCCAGTGCATAGATTGGGTAGGTGGAGTCTCTGGGAATCACCAGGGTGGGGATAAAGGGAACATGGTGTTAGCCAAGTTGATGGGACTCACATTTGGCACCTGTCTGTGCTTGCAGGCTGTGTGGGGGATTGCTCAACAAAGGAACAATAGCACGTGCTAGCACTTTAGTCCCAGAGAGAGCTGCCCTGCAGCCCTGCCCTGAAGCCAGACAGTTCAGTTTCTCTCCATATATCCTTGATACTTTCGAGCTGCTCTCTCTTTCCTGGAGCTTTGAACAAGTGCTTTTGAGCAAGTGAGTCTGTGCTGGGGCCCTTTAAGAGGACACTTTGGTTTCCAGCAACCCTCCATATTGCCAGACTCAATTCCCAGTGATTTTCACAACCGGATGTTGTGGGTACTCCTCTTCCCAGCACTGGTGCTCTGTGCTGGGACCCCAGTGTGGGGGTAGGGCCTCTTACTCTTCAGGGGAGACTTCTGTAGCCGAGATATCCCCCATGCTTATTAAATGCAACACATGGGTGTTGAACCCATCTATTTTTCGTTTCTGCCCCTCCTACCTGTCACATCATGACTTCTTCTTTATATCCTTTATTGTAGGAGTTCTGTTCAGCTAGATGGTTCTCAAGTGTGGTTGTTCTGTGATTTTGTTATAAATTTGATGTGGTTACGGGAGGAGGCAAGCACAGCATTTGCCTACTCTGCCATTTTGACCAGAAGACCTCCTGAAAATAATTTTGAACTGGACTGCCAGTCATTTCTCATCAACTGTCATTTTTGAAAAGGTTTGCATCTATAGGTTATGTGATTTTGTCTGATATTTGAGATCAAATAATTTATGAGATTATTATGAATAAACTAAATCATAATACTAATTGAATAACTTCATTATGATTGGAATGTAAACATTCTGCTGTATATTCACAACTTTTTCTCTGGAGCTCCCTGTCATAACATCACTGATTAACTTTACAACAGAAAATCAAATTTTGTAAAGCAAAATTTTCTCAGCTGCTTCTGCTTTAGCACTGGTTACTGTCAATAAAATGTTAGACAAAAGAGAAAATATCACATTCCTTATAAAATTATGAATCAGCATTCAGGTAAACAATGGTGATGACTGACGTTCTGGCTGTTTGGTCCACCTTTTTAGATCTTTTAAACAAGATCCTTAGATATTGGGGCAAACATGCCCCTTTTTCCTCATTAAATGCTAGCACTCAGCATCTTCTTACCAAATACTTATCAAAATGCTCAGCAAAAGCATTTATCAAACCCTTCCCTTACCCAGGCCTATATTTTACTTTTTTTTGCTCTTATTTATTTATTTATTTGCTCAATATTATATGAATCATCTTATAAGACAGTATGTTATGCTTGAAAAAATATTTTATTTTTCAAGGGTAGTAAGCAAAGTTTTATCAGGTATAGAAATTTCAGTGCTCTTCCTGGTGAGGTGGTGACGAAGATTTGGAAACATTGGTGTTAGCTCGAGAAAATACCATTGATAGAGCTGAAGATACCTTTGCCAGCATTTTAGATCCTTGTTCTGAAATACTGGGTTTGGGAGTTTCTGTGGATAAAGCAAAAAAAGTAATATGGCTATTAGACATTTTAATATTATAGTCATACTAGAGAATTGATGATTTAGAATTTATAAATTGACATTCATAAAATACTTTATGGATTTAAAAACACACAAAGATTATTTTGAGATTTGATCCTTCCAACACTCCTGTGAAGGAAACAGGAAGAATGATGTTTCCCTTTTTGGACACTGAGTCTTGGTCATGTCAAATACTTTGCCTAAGATCACACGAGTGGCCAAGTTTGGGATACAGTCCAGCTTCCTGATGCTTGTGGTATCATTATACCTACTGCACTCTGATGCTTCTCTAGTCAGGTGTGCAAAGAATGCCTTTCTTTTTCTAGCAGAAAACTGTGAAAAAGCCTGATAAGCTATACTCACATAGGGAAGTAAATTTCAACTCTATATAGTGAGGGTGTGTGTTTCAGAGTGTTCAAGTGAAAGCAGAAGTGCACTAAAATTGCCATAATTTCTCATCAATTTGGGGTAAATTTTTAGTTGACTAACTTCAAGCAATGTTTTTTTGTCACGTGAGATAAGAGTATTCATTTGAATTCATTTTTTCTGCACCACTTATGCAGCACATGGACTCTTAGAGAATATATTTTAATTTTAAAAAATTATTTTACATGTAAATATAGAAGAGAGCATTTATGTACTTTTATGAAACTTTATGATAAGATGTGATAGGACATGAAAACACACACAGAAAAGCCCATATTTTCTTAATCCCAGTACATGCCAAAATCCTGTACCTCTTGCAGTTACCTAAACGTATCTTTTCTGGCAAGATAATCTTCTATGGTTAAAGCTAAAATAGCTCACAGTAAATTTAGCTATAAATAAAGAAAAAAAAGTTTAGTTTTTTAACTGTACTATTATTTTTTAAATGACATTAGAATTAAAAACAAAAAGACTACAATCTGTAGCAAATAAGACAAAAGCATGGCTGAAAGAGAAAGATGTGCATTCTGAAAAAGCAAGATATAAATTTTACTAACATGATAGAGGCATTGTTGCAAGATTTCTGCAATTCTCATTGGAGAGGTAAAAAGTGTCTGCTAAAAAAAATGCAGATTTCTAGGCACTACTCAGTTAGCTAGTTTGGAGAGGATACTGGAATCTGCATTGTTAAAAAAATATCCTGCCTGGGTGTCTCTAATGCAGAGCAATTCCTGGAAACACACTGAGGACACTGCCCCAAATCTGCTTTCATTATTAGATTCCAGCATCTTGTTCCGGACTGGTGGGTGGCTGATGTCCTAGCATACATGAGGCTCATTCCCAGAGACAATAGTGAATCCTTATCTTTATCAGTTAATTGTTCTTTTTCACAGCAAAACTATAGGCTATCGTTGGTTATTACCCAACGTGGGCCTCTTTTCTGGAATGCAATTGCAACTACATGGAACTACATTATGGAAGGAAGAAAGATTGTAGGATCAAAATCAGAAGACCTGTTTTTGAGCCCTGAAAGCTGTACATTTTTTGACAGTGTCAGGCAGTTATATACTTCCATTTCCTTTTTTGTAAACTGGGGCTTTAATTTGCAGAGAGGGAATAGTACAGTGTAGGGGATATGGACAAAGTTTTTTTTTTTGGTCCACATAGTGTTCCACAAAAGCTTTGACTTATTTGATAAAATTTAAAAGTCAGGAATTTTCACATAAAACTTCCATTTCTAGCTTCCTTTGAAAAATGCTAAAACCTGGATTGGAAGACCTGGCAACAATCTAGCATGTCAATGATTGGACCTGAGTAGCTGCTGCCTCCTTTAGATGGGACATGCCATCTCCAGTGGAACATAAACCCTTAGCTCAACCTAGTGTTCTTATTTATATTACCCTGTCTCCTGTGAACATTTGAGTGTGTGAACTATGATTATGTTGAAAGCTTAGGGTCTGAAGTTGGGCAGATCTGTGTTTGAATCTTACCTCAGCAGCTTAAGTGCTATGGAGTGACTTTGAGTAACCTGCTGTCATTTTACTCCTTAATGACTCTCAGTTTTTCTCATTAATAAAAATGGGGATAGCTATTACCTAATAAATGTTAGTTCCATTATCTATCACCCTCCCGTTGGTTTGAGTTAAAGTAAGAGAACTGCATGATAAACTGCAAATTGCTATCCATATAAACAGTAAGAATATGATTTCAATCTCATATTGATAATAGGTGTAAGTGGGAGGAGCCATTCATCCCAGCAGGCATATTAAAAGGTTAGTATATTTCGTACCTGAAATGGCTTCTTTTGAGGTATTCACACTGCCACGGATAATTTTGTTTCCTTCAAAGATGCTGATAAACTGCCAAGACAAAGCAAAGTACTTAACTTAGTCTTTTGTTGGACACTATACTCTACAGATGCCTAGAAATCCTCAAGAGATCTAGTACAACCATTGCAGCATCTTTCATAATAATATCTGTGCACTGCAGTCTCTGAGACAGTCTCAGAGAATTATTCTCTGAGACATAGGCTCAAGATTTTTTTTTTTGTGTGTGTGGCAATTATGATATCGAGGATTGATGCTATGGATCTTGGCTACCATTAAATGATGACCAAAGTCACAAAAAATGGCAGCTCTGTCTGCCTCCTCCCTCCTTTAGTTAAATTATAATAATTTATAAATTATTTTCTAATAATAGAGGCAATGATAAGGAGAGGAAGAAAATGGGTGTTCACTAAGTAACTCCAATTTCCTTTTATGGAAATCTTAGCTATTTTGAGATCTAGAGCAATAAAGTGACTGTGTGGACCTGGTAGGGCAGGGCACGTGGCTCAGATACTGCCTTTACTCTGTAGGCCTTTATCACCTCTTTGAATGAAGCAGCAGCAATTTTCTTACAAAAGCATAAAATAGTCTGGGACAGATGGCTGGGCTTCATTGAGGATATTATACTATACTAGTAATTAAAACAGGAAGTGAAAAATCAATGAAGTAAGGCCTAAATACATGCAACATAAAATATGTTGTGTATATATTATGTAAAGACCACCAGACATTCTTATAAGGGTTTACCATGGTTCCTCCAAGAGGACTTGAGGCAGCATATGTATTAAGATATTTCAAACAGGATACCTGAGGAATAGAATGAAGCAAAGACTATCTAAAGCACTGATTCTCATCA
Organism: Rhinolophus sinicus; assembly: GCF_036562045.2. Lineage (NCBI taxonomy): Eukaryota > Metazoa > Chordata > Mammalia > Chiroptera > Rhinolophidae > Rhinolophus > Rhinolophus sinicus. Next base: position 132,560 of record NC_133765.1, on the reverse strand, counting down.
TTGGATGCATGGTAGGGTGAGCTGTGGAAATTAAAAAATACATATATGAATCCCTGGAATTCATACCACCAATTGAATTGAAACCTCTGATGGTGGGGCAGGTACTGATATTTAAAAATAAATTCCCACATAACTCTAATGTGTAAGAATTAGAAGTTGAGAATCCCTGATCTGAAAGCAGGGAGCAGATGAGATGAGTGACTGAGATGAGTAAATATACTTAAATTCTGCTGAGGACATCTATCTTTCTGTTAAATTTTAGAATATTTGCTGTTACTTCATGGACATTTTTATAATTACTGCTTTAAAGTTTTTGTCTGAAAGTTTCAAAATCTTGGCCACATTGCTGTTGGCATTTCTTGTTCCTTCCCTTGAAGCTGTGGACATTTTTTTATTTCTTTGTATGTTGAGTAATTTTGGATTTTTATCCTGGGCATTTTAAACAATTTATGAGATTCTAACAATTGTTCAATCCTCTGGAGGAGGTTGGGGTTTTTTTGTTTGTTTTTGTTTGTTTCTTTGTTTTCTTAAGTAGGTAATTACTCACTTAGTTTCAGACCACACATTCTACCCTGCCGTCTATTGCTGTAGTTCCAATACAAATTCCGTTTTCAAAGTCTTGGCAGTTTTTTATTTTTTATTTTATTTTTTTAGTATCCTTCTGTATGTACCACTATTACAACTATAATAAGTTCTCAAAGTCTTTTGCGTATATATATTACATCAATTTCATGAATGCACAGCTCAGGAGAGTCTTTACAAACAAATTTGTAGAGAATCTTTCTTGAGATCCCTTCTCTGATATCTTTCAGTGTCTCTAACTCTTATAAGTTCCCTTTGTTGGTTGTATGGCTAGGATGCTATAGTTCTACTCTCCCTGTGTTCTGTCTCACACATCCCAAGACTGTATCCATGTCTAGGGTGAAATGACTAGAGAAAGCAGAGGAAAAAGTAGCAGGTTTGCTCCTAATATTATTCGGGTTACTGGAGGCCTTTTCCTACTTCTTCTGCTCAGAGAGAAGGATTTTCTTTCACAGTTTTAAGTGCCTCAGCAGCTTCTGCTGCCATTGCCATGCAGCATCATGACTGAAATCTGCCTCCAGGCAGGGCCAAGAGAGGGGGGGAAAAAAGGGAGCTTCCCCACTTCTCACTTTATAAGATTTTATTCCTAATTCTGGTAAGAAAGCAATGGTTTCTCTTGAAACTTTATTATGTGCATTTCCTTCATGTAATTCCAGGATTTGAACTGCCCTGACTTGAAGCTAGAAGATACCAGTATGGAAGGAAAAAAACCCAGGAAACTCATCCTGGTATTGGTTGTTCTTTGAGGTCTGATGTCCCTCCCCAGATTCCTGCTATTATTCATTTTTCAGAATCCTCAGTAGTTATTCACAGTAGGTATGTAGCTGTAATCAGTGAGGTATAAAGTGTGGAATGTGCTTGCTCCACCTTACTCAGAACTAGGCTGGCTAACAAGCATACGCACAGTTTCACCATGGGAAAAGCAGGAAGTGAGGGAAAGAGCAAGGAGCCAAAAGGGTCCGGATTAGGCAGCAATGCAGCTTGGCACAGGGACTCACCTGTATCAGATTGTCTCCCTATTATACCCATATAATTTCACTTGGAAAATACGGCCTAAGTAGAGTCTGGGTTTCTTGAATAGATGTTTAGATGTTTATATTCATAAAGGAGGGTTAGGTTAAGTGAGGAGCTAAGCCAGCATTTTTGGAGGTTTGGCAAAAGTTAAGCATGAGTTGTAAGATTTGGTTCTGAAAATTGCTCTGATAATGACAAGTGACTGGATAGTTGATGGATTGTGTGTGCATGGGGGTGGGGAGACTTGATTAAAGGTGGGATTAAATTGAACCAAGAAACAAAGTGATAAAAAAAAGAAGGATCTGCAGTTTCAGCCCTCACTGGAAACTTTCTATAAAGGATTACAAGAGGAGAAATTTCCTGAGTTTACACTGGGGAGTAATGAGCTTTTTGGATAGCTGTCTTTAAACACTCCAATCTTAGGAATACAGAGAACTAGATGGGATCAGCACTCATTTCCTGCAAGCCATTCTTCATTTTTGAAGGTTCTAGTCCCTTCCTGCCTCCACCAAGTCCCGCACTTGGGTCTACCTGCCCTAGACAGGGCCAAGTGACTCACTCCCTCTAAGATTTTCTCCAGAAACTGCAATAACAGAGTTAAGGAATGGAATTGTATTTAGGTGCTAAGGAGGAACAGTGGTGTATTCTGTGCACGTAAGCAAGGAATTATAACTCTAAGGTGCGAATTTGATTCCAGATTTCTTGGGTACCACGGACAGGTTTCAGCCAGGCAGACAGATGTGAACATGAAGAAAGTAAATAGAGGATGCTTCCTGATGTCCCATAAGTTGCACCACCCAGTCTCTGATTTGACCTTGAAAACTGGGTTATGTTCAGCTAGATACCATACATACCAATGAGAGGCTACTGAGAAACATTTACCTTAATACTGTCTGAATACTCTGGCTTTTGTTCCTGAGAACTTTCTGTAGGGGGAGAGGGGAAGAAAAAAATATTATTTTTTTTCTGAGGCATAAATAGTATTGACACCAACCTGGTCTTATTAATTTTCACTCAAAAGAAATATAATTTAGGCAAATAGAATAAATTATTTTTAATGTATAGACAGTGGGAACAAAACTGAAATACGTGAGATCCCTAGAATTTGGGGGCACGTCTTAGCCCTTCATTTAGGAATTATGAAAGAGGAAGTGTGATGTAGTAGGAGAGGCAGACTTTATAATTTAGTACAACCACTCAATTGCTACGGGCCTATTTGTTTACATGTAAAATGAGAAGGTACCCTGGGGACTTTCCAGCTCTAACATTCTTTGATTCTGCATAGCTAATTAAAAGCAGATAATTGGAACAGAGAAAGGTGCTAGTCATATGAAAGACTTTGGGGGAGAATCTGGAGAATCTTGAGGCAATACCAAGAGGAAATCTGGTGGAGTTGTCACAGAACTAGAAGTTGTCTAAGTTCCAAGGGAATTCAATATGTCAGTTAAAAAAAAATTGAGCCCGAGTTACAAATGATACTGTGAGAGATGTATCAAGGACCCACAACTAGAGAGCTGGTTAACATGGTAGGGTGTCAGAAATCTGAGTTTGAGTCTTAGCTTCACTACTTAGAGCTGTGTGAGCATTAGCAAATTAAATCTACCTTCTCAATCAGTTTCCTCATATATGTATCTAGAATGTGAATGAAACTATTCAACCTGCTCGCCTCACAAGAGGACTCAATGAGATATGTAAAATTATGCATTTTGTAGACATGTCATTAAGAGCCAGCACAAGTACTCTCTCTAAATTATCCTTTGGGCCATCCAATATAGGTTCTAGAAAAAGAAAGTAATAGTAAACCTCAATTAACTCAAGTATAAGAGGGACTGATTATTTGACTTATCTGACAAAATTGATAAAATTTCATTGCTATTTGATAATCTTTCTAAAGTGTATGACTCTATATGCCCATAATTGAACCGGCTTTTGCTTTTAAATGACTGAGGACATTTGAGTTCACTACCAGGGATATTGTTTCACACAACCAGTTTTGAAGTTTCTAGGCTAATTGGCTAGTAATATTCCCCTATATACTAGGAATTATTTTGAGGAAGAATCACAGAGAAATTCCTGACAGTATAGGACCTGAGACATTCAGATTTAAATTATTTGAGATTTTATTGTATATTCTATATGAAACTAAACATGCATATGTTCAACCCTAACCTTCCCATTGAAGTCCTTAAATATACTTCAATATCTTATGGCTTATGTGACACCTTAACTTGAATACTAACGGATATCTCAGTTCAACCCAACAGAGTTTTTGTGTGTCCCACCCCCCTGTTACTCCCATAGTCTCTCTTATTTTACTAAATGCCTCCTCCTGTTATATGACTGTTTTAGGCTCTTGGAAATGCAGCGGTGATCCTCATGGAGCTTACATTCTGGAGGGCGATAGTGAAAAAACAATGAACAGCTAGATAGTCATAAGTGCCAGGGAGTAAAACAAGCAAAGACGTGGAATAGCTAGTGCTATGGCGGGAATGAGATTCCAATTTCAGAGTGCTCTCAAAGAAGATGTCACTGAGAAGCTGACGTTTGAGTGAAGACCTGAAGGTGAGGCGTGCGCCAGGTGGGTATAGGAGGAAGAGCTCTGCACAAGGATCAGCACGTGCAAAGGCCTCAGACGCCTGGGACGTGTAAGTGATGCTGGAGCCGGGTGAGTCAGAAAGTGAAACAGGATCAGGATCAGGTTAGAGAGGTCACAGGGGACTGGGAGGATGCCCAGATGATGTAGGCATTGGCAAAGCCATTGCTGTTTATTTGCTTTTTGTCCCAGATGATATGGGAAGTACTTATTATCTGAAATTATCTTGTTTATGTCTTTACCCTTTGGTGCCCAGCCCCAAGTTACAATGTAAATTCTGAGATCAAAGCCTTTTTCAAGTTTGTTTACACGTGGGATATAACACAAAGGAGATGCTCAGTAAATCTTTGAATGAATGAATGAATGAATGAATGGAACAGCTGCAATATTACTGAAGGCTATAAGAATTAAGTGTGATTATTGCAACAAATTTGGAAAAAACAAAACAGATAGCAGCTTATAATTCCATAATACAAATATCACATCAGTGATGATTGTGACACCTTCTGGTTATGGTGTGTTCACAGAATTCTGGCATATTTACTGCTGTACTATGAATCATCTTAATGAAAATGATTTCCAGCTCCGTTTTCCACAAGAGAGTATATTTCTCAACTAACTTCTCAGGTGGAATGTATGTTTGAAATAACCAGGGTAAACTTGTGGTTTGAGTTTCAAGGCCGCTTAACAGTAAACACAGCACTCTACCTCTTGTGCATGCTATCATTGGTAGAACCACATTGATCCACTACGGATTCAGCAAATAGAGATCCAAAAGTCCTCACAAATGTTATAAGGAGTCAGTACTACGAGATTAAAAAAAAAAAAAAGTGAGGTCCTTACTAGCCAGTATACGTTTCGGAAGAGCTAAGCACCAGGAAGAATAACCTCTCAAATAATGGTTAAATTGACTTCCGGAAAAATGGCGGTGTGAGGTGAGCCTCTGTAAAGCTCCCCTGGAATTTACAAAGAATCGAACAACAAAAACTCCACAAAGGACTCCCTGCACAGCAGACAGGCAAGACGAAGAGGTCCACTACTGACTGAAATCACCTACAGGTGGGAGATTCGCGCGAGTGGAGGGAGGAGGAAAGGGAGAAGTGTGCGCGGAGACGAAGCCGCGCGGGTGCAGGACGCAGACCTAGCTCAGTGCTCGGAGCTCGCTGCTTCCCGGAACTACCGCAGCTGCGGGAGATCGGACTGCTAGGGCTCCGCCTGGGCGCCACAGGGCTGAGGGGACAGCATATACCACAGCTGAACCCAACGCTCACGGCAGAGACCTCGGAGAAAAGACTGAGGGAAAAAGGCTGAAAACGGTGGTTTAAGCCCTCACTGCCAAGCAGAGAACGGAGCCTTAGGCACTGAGACTAGCCGACCCCTCCCTCCCCTCCCAGAGCTCGCCCCGCCCCCACCTGCCCCGTGCTAGAAGCGAAAAAGTAGCAGTGTCAGATCAAAACAACAGAAAATTTGCTGTTTTGAGAACTGTGGGCCTCAGACACAAATTCACAGCCCAACTAGTTCTGGCAAAGGGGAGGGAGCCGTGGAAGCAGGACCGGCTGTGGTGGTGGTCGCCGCCATTGCTCTGGGCCACCTCTCACAGCTCACCACCCCCCCCTGACCCCACCTATCTGGGCAGAGCCCTGCAGGAGTAAACAGAACTGCTAAAACATACGGGCTCTGAATCAGGAGCTGGAAGAGCTTTGGAACATCAAAAGCTCTCCGCATACCCACCGGGACACTGCGCCCTGTGACCTAGACGAACTATTAACAGAGGAGAAGCTCGTCTCCCAGGAAATCCCCCCATTGTGTAAGAAGCAGGAATAGTGCAGAGAAAACAGCACTACTGTGTGGGAGAAGAAAAATAAATTGCAGTTGGAGAAATAATAAGACATTCTACCAACAAGTACTGGAAAACAAAAGAAAGACCTCTTCCTATCAACCTGTTGCAGAAGTCACTCCTGTAGATGTCTAGGAAGAGAAACAGTAAACCAGTAATCGCCATGAATAACCAAGGCAACAAGATAGCTCAGAAAGAAAGTGAAAAATCTCCAGAGAAGGCACTTAAAGATACAGAAATATGTGACTTAAATGACAGAGAATTCAAGATTGCAGTTCTGAAAAAACTCAACGAGATACAAGAAAACACAGATAGGCAGTTAAATGAACTCAGAAACTCAATCAAAGAACAGCATGAGCATTTTACGAAAGAGATTGAAATTTTAAAAAAGAACCAAATAGAATTTCTGGAGATTAAGAACTCAATAGAAGAAATTAAGAATGAAATAACCAGCTTAGGTAGTAGAGTTGACCAGATGGAGGAAAGAATCAGTGACATCGAAGATAGAAACCTGGAAATGACACAGATAGAAGAAGAAAGAGACTTGAGACTTAAAAGAAATGAAAGAACTCTACAAGAACTTTCAGACTCCATCAGAAAGAGCAATATAAGAATAATGGGCATACCAGAAGGAGAAGAAAGAGAGAAAGGAACAGAGAATATATTCAAACAAATTGTCGATGAGAAGTTCCCAAATTTGTGGACAGAACTGGACCCTTGAATCCAAGAAGCAAATAGAACACCTCAATCCCAACAGGCCTTCTCCAAGGCACATTGTATTGAAGCTGTCTAAAATCAACGACAAAGAAAGAATCCTCAAGGCAGCCAGGGAAAAGAAGACGGTAACTTACAAAGGAAAGCCCATTAGATTATCATCAGATTTTTCAGCAGAAACTCTACAAGTTAGGAGGGAGTAGAACCAAATATTCAAACTATTGAAAGAGAGAAATTATGAGCCAAGAATAATCTATCCAGCAAAGATAACCTTTAGATATGAAGGAGGAATAAAGACCTTTCCAGACATACAGAAGCTGAGGGAATTTTCTAATACACGACCTGCACTACAAGAAATACTAAAGGAGGCTATTCGACCACCATCAACAGGGACAATTTGTGGCAACCAAAACTCAAAAAGAGGGAGAGTAAAGGCCTGAACCGGAATATGGGAATGGAGAAAGTAAGCATGCTGAAGAAAATGGAATACTCTAAATATCAAACTTTCTTTTACATAAACTTAAGGGTAACCACTCAAAATAAATCCAGAATTGAAATATATACTGAAATAAAAGAAGAAACAGAGGGAAACATCATAGAATACCACCACACAGAAATAATAGACAACAACAAAAGGCAAAGAAACAATGGAGACACAGCCTTACCAGAAAACTAAAGATAGAATGACAGGAAATCCTCACATATCAATAATCACCCTAAATGTAAATGGACTGAACTCACCAATAAAAAGGCACAGAGTAGCAGATTGGATCAAAAAACTAAACCCAACCATATGCTGTCTCCAAGAGACACATCTCAGCTACAAGGACAAGCATAGACTCAAAGTGAAAGGGTGGAAATTGACACTCCAAGCAAATGGTACCCAGAGAAAATCAGGTGTAGCCATAATGATATCAGATGAAACAGACTTCAAGGTGAAAAAGATAACAAGAGACAAAGATGGACATTTCATAATGGTGAAGGGGAGTGTACAACAAGAAGACATAACAGTCATCAATATTTATGCCCCCAATCAGGGAGCACCGAAATATACCAAGCAACTACTAACAGAACTAAAGGGAGAAATTGACCAAAACACAATTATACTAGGGGACTTAAATACATCATTGACAGCTATGGATAGATCATCCAAACAGAAAATAAATAACGAAATAGTAGCCCTAAATGACACATTAGATGAAATGGACATAATTGACATTTATAGAGCACTTCATCCTAAAACATCAGACTATACATTCTTTTCTAGTGTACATGGAACATTCTCAAGGATAGACCATATATTGGGACATAAAATCAGTCTCAACAAATTTAAGAAGATTGAAATCATACCATGCATATTCTCTGATCACAAGGCTTTGAAATTGGATATCAACTGTAAAAAGAAAGCAGGGAAAAACACAAATACATGGAGATTAAATAACATACTATTAAAGAAGGACTGGGTCAAAGAAGAAATTAGAGGAGAGATCAAAAGATACATAGAAACAAATGACAATGAAAATAAATCCTACCAAAATTTTTGGGATGCAGCAAAAGCAGTTTTAAGAGGAAATTTATCTCATTACAGGCCTATCTCAAGAAACAAGAAAACTCCCAAATAAATAACCTCATGTTACACCTTAAAGAACTAGAAAAAGAAGAACAAGTAAAACCCAAGGTCAGCAGAAGAAAGGAAATAACAAAATTAGAGCAGAACTAAATGAAATAGAGAACAAAAGACAATAGAAAAAATTAATGTGACAAAGAGCTGGTTCTTTGAAAAGATTAACAAAATTGACAAACCCTTGGCTAGACTTACTAAGATAAAAAGAGAAGACACTGATTAACAAAATCAGAAACGTAAAAGGGGAAGTTATCACGGACACCACAGAAATACAAAGGATCATCCAAGAATACTATGAAGGACTATATGCCACCAAATTCAACAACCTAGAAGAAATGGACAAGTTCTTAGAAACATATAGCCTTCCAAGGCTGAACCATGAAGAACTGGAAAATCTAAACAGACCGATCACCAGTAACGAAATTGAATCAGTCATCCAAAACCTTCCCAAAAGCAAAAGTCCGGGACCAGATGGCTTCACTAGTGAATTCTACCAAACCTTCAAAGAGGATCTAATACCAATCCTGCACAAACTCTTCCAAAAAATTGAAGAAGAGACAGTACTCCTAACTCATTTTATGAGGCCAACATTACCCTGATACCAAAACCTGGTAAGGACAGCACAAAAAAAGAAAACTACAGACCAATATCTCTGATGAATACCGATGCAAAAATCCTAAATAAAATTCTAGCAAATCGAATACAACAATGCATTAAAAAGATTATTCATCACGACCAAGTGGGGTTCATCCCCGGGGCACAAGGATGGTTCAACATACGCAAATCCATCAATGTGATACATCACATAAACAAAATAAAGGACAAAAATCATATGATTATATCAATTGATGCAGAAAAAGCATTTGATAAGATACAACATCCATTTATGATTAAAACACTTAATAAAATGGGTATAGAAGGAAAATGCCTTAACATAATAAAGGCTGTATATGACAAGCCCTCTGCTAATCTCATAATTAATGGAGAAAAACTGAAGCCCTTTGCTCTACGTTCAGGAACACGACAGGGATGTCCCCTATCACCTCTGCTTTTCAACATAGTGTTGGAAGTCCTTGCCAGAGCAATCAGGCAAGAGAAAGAAATAAAAGGCATCCAAATTGGGATTGAAGAAGTTAAATTATCACTCTTTGCAGATGACATGATGCTATATATAGAAAACCCTAAAGACTCCAGCAAAAAGCTATTAGAAACAATCAACGAATACAGTAAAGTTGCCGGCTACAGAATCAACGCACAAAAGTCCATTGCCTTCCTATATACCAACAATGAAATCTCAGAAAAAGAAATACAAAAAACAATTCCTTTTGCAATTGCAGCAAAAAGAATAAAATACCTAGGAATAAACTTAACCAAGGATGTGAAAGACCTATATGCTGAAAACTATAAGACATTTTTGAAAGAAATTGAAGAAGACACAAAGAAATGGAAAGACATTCCGTGCTCATGGATTGGAAGAATCAACATAGTTAAAATGGCCATATTACCCAAAGCAATATACAGATTCAATGCAATCCCCATCAAAATCCCAATGGCATATTTTAAAGAAATAGAACAAAAAATCATCAGATTTGTTTGGAACCACAAAAGACCCCGAATAGCCAAAGCAATCTTAAGAAAAAAGAACAATAATGGAGGTATCATACTTCCTGACTTTGGCTTGTACTACAGTGTGGGGAGCCATGGTTTCTTGCAGCCCTGAACCTTGCAGACTGGCTCGGTTTCTGCCCCCATAACATTGTCTCTGCCTTATCTGAGAAGCGCCTAACGGCTGCTGAGGAATGTGGTGAAAACGGCCAGTTCCCAGACACAGAAAACTAAGGGCTTTCTAGACAATTAGTAGATTCTGTCTCCTTGAAATATTTACTTTTGTGAGTTTCAGTGACCTTGTATCTTCTATGTCAAAGTAAGGTTGAGGCTGGAAAGATTTACTTTCACTGAGATAATGCATATCTTCTTCGTTTAACTGCACGTACTCAAACTGTATATATTGGTTAGAGATAATAAACTCAGGGCTTCAGCATGACTGAAGACCGGCCGCATTAGCATTTGTGTGTGTCTTTTATTTCATTCCCACTCCCCATTCAGGTACTGATCGACTCGTGGCGGCTGGCCCGTCACACTTGGCGCCGAACAGGGACCTGAATACGGGGTAACAGTGAGGAACACCACGTGGCAAGGGCCCAGCTCGTAGAGAGCTTATCAGTGGATGCGTGGTGAGTAAGGCACAATACCCTCGGTCGAATGAATGTGTGAGTGAGTGATAGTTCCACGACTTCTTGTCACGGAGCTTGATTGGGCCCTAATCTGCGGTTCCGGTTCTGTCATACGGCATAACGGCGACTGGACTTCTATCCACCTGTCCGGGAGTTATACCGAGCGCCTTAGCCAAGACAGATTTGGCTCCGCGAGGGGCACGCCAGACGGGCATCAGAGTGTTTTCTTTGTTTGAAAGAAGGGCCGAGTTAGGGTGAAGGATGGGTCACGCTAGCAGCAAGGACCTGTATGTTAGAGGACTTAAGAAATTGCTTGCCGCCCGTGGCAGTCGGGTGAGCAGAGAACAGTTAGATAAGTTTTTAGAATTTGTAAAAGAAGTTTGTCCATGGTTTCCAGAAGAAGGCACTGTCAGTCTGGAAACTTGGGAGAAAGTGGGAGAGCAGTTACAAGATTATTATGCTGCCCACGGACCTCAGCAGATCCCTGTAGAAACATTCGGGTTGTGGACCTTGATTAGAGATTGTTTAGATCTCAGGCGTAAGAGCTGTAAGCTAGAGAAAGTAAAACAAGCTGGCAATGAAGAAATTCTTTCATCTGCCGCTTCTCTGGCAGAGAGAGAAAAGGGGGAGGAAGCCAAACCCACAGAAAAACTTTTTAAAGATACAGAGCCTATTTATTATGAACCTCCGGTCGAGGACTGGGAAGATTTAGACTCTCAGGATCAGAAAGACTCAGAGGATGAAGCAGCCAAACATAATAGGAACAAATACCCTCCTTTGGTGGCTATGGCTCAAGAAGGCAGACAACCTGCAGGCACTACACTTTCTCTTACAGATCAGATAAAGATGATTCAGGGACAGTTAATTAAACTTAAAGTTGCTGTGGATGGAGGAAATTGTCCTCGGAGTCCCCAGATTCCTTTTAGAAATCAATGGAATCCTCGGGGTAAAGATCCCCCTTGGAAGCAGAGGTGCAAAGATTACAAGCTGCACTCACTTCCCTCTCTGTTCAAATGCAGTTAGTTCAGGCTCGACAGACTGGGCCTTTATTAGAAGCTCAATCAAAATAGAAGCCTAGGTTACAATTAAGCTCTCCTCCAAGTGTAGTTACAGGGCTGGATCCACAGCCTGAGGCCCCTGTTGTAGCCCCTGTGACAATCAGACAATTACCAGGCGTAATAGATCAGAAGTCCCCCCTACAAAAGATTTTACAAGCTGCTAGTACAGGAGCAACTTTAAAAGGGACACATTGCTTCCTTCAATTCTCCCTGGAATTCTCCCATTTTTGTTATTAAGAAAAAATCTGGTAGATAGAGATTATTACAAGATTTAAAAAAAAAAGTTAATAAAACCATGAAATTAATGGGAGCCTTACAGCCAGGCTTGCCCTGTCCTGCAGCCATACCAAAAAAACACATATAAAATTGTTTTGGACTGAAAAGATTGTTTTTATACTATACCTTTAAATCCTGATGACTGCCCTAGATTTGCTTTCAGTGTTCCTTCTGTTAATTTACAAAAACCTTTTAAGAGATATCATTGGCTAGTGCTACCTCAAAAAATGGCTAATAGCCCTACATTATGTCAAAAATTTATATCAGCTGCAATAAAACTTACCCAAAGGACATTTTCAGATATTTACATCATCCACTACATGGATGACATACTTTTTGCCCACTCTTGTGAACCAAAGTTGCTTGCTGCTTTTGCTCATTTACAAAAAAAAAACTCCTCAATTATGGGCTGGTTATAGCCCAAAAAAAAATTCAACAAGTGCCTCCTTACTCTTATCTGGGATATTGTTTAATGCCTCAGGCCATTGTGCCTCAAAAAATACAAATCCGGCGAGATTGTTTAAAAACATTAAATGATTTCCAAAAGTTACTGGGAGACATTAATTGGATTAGACCTCAGTTGCGGTTGACAACCGGTAAATTACAACCTTTGTTTAAAATATTACGTGGAGAAGCTGATCCTACTTCTCCCCGCGAGATAACACGGGGAAGAGGCTTTGCTTGTATTTCTCCAGGTCCGGAAGAAAAACCTTTGTGAATTCCTGGTCGGTGTTAAACCATACCATGAACAACAGCCCACAGAAGAAAAGACATCTATAGATACCAATCCACGCCCCTAGGGTGTGGGAAAGCTCACTTTCTGCAGCTGCAAAAGGACTTTCCGCTTCAGACCCTGTTAAATGGATAAAGACTTTGAGTAGAGGGTTTGCTGGAGATATTGCTATTCTGTTTATTGTTCTGTTTATTTTACATAGTCCTCAGATGTGGACAAATAGCCCTCCGACAGGCTATAAATGAAATAACTACACGTTCTGTGTTTCTCATACTTCAAAAAAAAAAAAAAAAAAAAAAAAAAAAAAAAAGGGGGAGATGTAGTCACACAACAGCCTAGCCGACTGTCCCCCCCATGTCTTTCCTTAAGGAAAGAAGAGCCTGTAAGACTGTGCCTTTTTAGGAACTTTGCTTATCTCTATATTTTACACCTTATGTCTCTCTATCTGGTCCCCAAAAGATGGTTTGCAGCCAAAGACGGGTAAGATATCTCACGGGAGATACAACCTAAGCCAGGCAAAACCGAGTGGGGACCCCCAATGAGCTGCCTTAAAAGATCCAAAAAGGAACCTTGCCTCCCCTTCCCCCTGCCTGGAAAAAGCCACTGCTGTCTCTGGCTTTCCTCAAAGGAGATCGGTAGCCAATGACGGGTAATGATCAGTAAGCGTTTTTACAACCTAAGACAGGAGTCGATCGCTTTGATGATTGATATCCAATGACGGGTAAGTAAAAATGTCTGTACTGACCACCTAAGCCAGGCACGATCTTATAAAAAATAAAAAAGGGGATATGTAGGGAACTGGAGCATTAAGGGTTAAGAAAATGTAACTTCAAGCAGAGTTTGGGAGGATCACTAAGGGGAACTCCGATAAGCATAAAGAACAAACAGACACCTGCTACCCTGGGAATGGGAAAATATCTGAAGGTCTAAGAACAGTCAGGGCCAAACTTTGAGAAAACATAACTAATCTGTACTTGCTGCCTCAGCCGCTTTATGTAACCTTCTTGTTTCTGTGTGTATAAAAGAAAGCTGGCTTCATGATGAAATTCAAATATGAGAGAAGCTGAACCCTTAAAATTTGATGCAGCTCAGGCTGCCTCTGAGTTTGTTGATGTTCTTAGGAATGTTTTGCCCTCTATGCCTTATATTACCCATTCTGTTATAATATTTCTTACATTGGGCATCTGTGTCTGCTTGGTTCTGTGCCTACTCCCTATCCTCATCAGATGTTTCATCAGCAGGATGTTAGACTTACGAGCTGACATCCATCAGCTTGAGCTTAAGGCGAAGCCTTAAGTCTTTCTCCCCCATGCATTTAGAGGGGCGGGTTAGTCAACGACGGGCAAATACTTGGGAGCCGCTTCAACACCTAAGACAGGGCTTGTATTAATAAAATATGAGTACCAATGACGGGTAAGTTGAGGCAGGCGTCCTGGGATGCCTAAGTCAGGCACCGTCACCTCGCCATCCTGGCTGGATGGACTTTGCTTTTATAAAATAAAAAAGGGGGAGATGTGGGGAGCCATGGTTTCTTGCAGCCCTGAACCTTGCAGACTGGCTCGGTTTCTGCCCCCATAACATTGTCTCTGCCTTATCTGAGAAGCGCCTAACGGCTGCTGAGGAATGTGGTGAAACGGCCAGTTCCCAGACACAGAAAACTAAGGGCTTTCTAGACAATTAGTAGATTCTGTCTCCTTGAAATATTTACTTTTGTGAGTTTCAGTGACCTTGTATCTTCTATGTCAAAGTAAGGTTGAGGCTGGAAAGATTTACTTTCACTGAGATAATGCATATCTTCTTCGTTTAACTGCACGTACTCAAACTGTATATATTGGTTAGAGATAATAAACTCAGGGCTTCAGCATGACTGAAGACCGGCCGCATTAGCATTTGTGTGTGTCTTTTATTTCATTCCCACTCCCCCATTCAGGTACTGATCGACTCGTGGCGGCTGGCCCGTCACACTACAGGGCTACAATAATCAAAACAGCATGGTATTGGCAGAAAAACAGACACATAGACCAATGGAATGGAATTGAGAACCCAGAAATAAAACCACATAAATATGGACAGATAATGTTTGACAAAGAAGCTAAAAACATACAATGGAGCAAAGACAGCCTCTTCAATAAATGGTGCTGGGAGAATTGGATAGCCACGTGCAAAAGAATGAAACTGGACTGCTATTTGTCACCATATACCAAAGTTAATTCAAAATGGATCAAAGACTTAAGCATAAGATCTGGCACAATAAACTGCATAGAAGAAAACATAGGTACTAAACTTATGGACCTTGGGTTCAAAGAGCATTTTATGAACTTGACTCCAAAGACAATGGAAGTAAAAGCTAAAATAAACGAATGGGACTATATGAAACTTAAAAGCTTCTGCACAGCAAAAGAAACCACTGACAAAATAAAGAGGCCACCAACTGAATTGGAGAAGATTTTTGCAAACAGTGCCTCTGATAAGGGGCTAGTATCCAGAATATACAAGGAACTCATGAAACTCAACAACAAAAAAACAAACAACCCAATTGTAAAATGGGCAGAGGACTTGAAGAGGCATTTCTCCAAAGAAGACATACAAATGGCAAATAGACATGAAAAAATGCTCAACATCACTAATCATCAGAGAAATGCAAATCAAAACCACAATGAGATATCACCTCACCCCAGTCAGAATGGCTATCATCAACAAGACAAATAGTAACAAATGTTGGAGAGGCTGTGGAGAAAAAGGAACCCTCATACACTGTTGGTGGGAATGCAGACTGGTGCAGCCGTTATGGAAGGCAGTGTGGAGGTTCCTCAAAGAATTACGAATAGAATTGCCATATGATCCAGCAATCCCTCTCCTGGGTATCTACCCAAAAAATCTGAAAACATTTAGAGATAAAGACACGTGTGCTCCAATGTTCATTGCAGCTTTGTTTACGGTAGCCAAGACATGGAAACAACCAAAATGTCCTTCGATAGATGAATGGATAAAGAAGTTGTGGTATATATACACAATGGAATACTATTCGGCAGTAAGAAAAGATGATATAGGAACATTTGTGACAACATGGATGGATCTTGAGAGAGTAATTCTGAGCGAAACAAGTCAGACAGAGAAAGCAGAGAACCATGTGATTTCACTGATATGTGGTATATAAAACAAAAACAACAAAAGAACAAGACAAACAAATGAGAAACAGATACTCATAGACACAGATAATAGTTTAGTGGTTGCCAGAGGGTAAGGTGGGTAGGGGGTGGGGGGTGGGAGATGAGGGTAAAGGAGATCGAATATATGGTGATGGAAGGAGAACTGACTCTGGGTGATGAACACACAATGGGATTTATAGATGATGTAATACAGAATTGTACACCTGAAATCTATGTAATCTTACTAACAATTGTCACCCCCCCAAAAAAAAATACAATCACTCTTTTGAGTTCCCTTATTGCCATCCAGTTTTTACTGTATTGACAACCGATTTGTTGATTTGAAATTATACCCATAATTTTCTTTTAGCTAATGAGTTTGTCAACTTGTTCTAGATCAGAGATGTATACATAAACTACAGCCCATGAGCCTGCAGACTGTTTTTATAAATAAAGTTTTATTGAAAAAAAATGGTTAAATTCTAGCGTCATATGTTCTGGCTCAGAAACTAAAATATGATACTCCCTTACTTTGTGGATGTTTCTCACAGGAGCATGGTAAAATGTAAATTTATACCACATTCTTGACCAAAATCATTAATGACATCTTAACAGAAATTCAGATAAGGCAAACTAGTTAGCTCATTTTAACACGAGTGATGTAGGACTGCATCATTTTCCAAAAGTAGATAAGCTCATAGGAAAAACAAACAAACCACAATATCAACTTTAGGTTCGATAACTAAAAATAACTATCAAAGCAGTAAACAAAGTCCTTTTGAATACTTTCTAATTTAAATTAAGAAAAATATTAAGTCCAACCTTCTAATATTGTAGCACGTGTACCTGGGGTATAATCTTCGGGCTCACTAAAACAAAAGAAAAAGAACTTTTCATTTTCTGTGCATTCAATGCATGAAGGAATTACCAGTTAAGCAAAAGAACAATTTGACTGTCATTCTTCTTATGGAAGTAAACCTGGAATAGTATATCGCAAAGTTTCCAAATTGAATAAAAGTAATTTCTAGTTGACATTTTTTTTTCCACTTTAAAATTTTTGGTTAAATATATATGACATAAAATGTACCATTTTAACTTATTTTAAATGTGCAGTTCTGTGTTTGCATACATTCACATTGTTGTACAACTATTACCACCACCCATCTACAGAACTTTTTCATCCTCCCCAAATGAAACTCTGTACCCATTAATTACCCATTTCTCTCTCCATCCCCTGGAACCATTATTCTACTTTCTACCTCTGATTTGATTACTCTAGGTATCTCATATAAGTGGAATCGTAATATTTGCCCATTTGTGACTGATTTATTTCACTTAGCATAATGTCTTCAAGGTTCATATATGTGGTCGCACATGTCAGAATTTGCTTCCTTTTCAAGGCTGAATAATATTCTATTGTATGTATATATATCACATTTTATTTATTCATTCATCCATAAATGGACTCTTGAGTGGCTTCTACGATTTGGGTATTGTGGGGACAGAGCCCCAGAGAGTAGTTTACAGGCTCTCGGCCTCACGTGAAGGGGTACTGGCTTGGGTGGTGAATGGTCGTGGGCTGTGGCTGATTGACCGTGGGCTGTGGCCGGTTAGCCAATTGGCCACTGGTATAACTGCTGCAACTACGGAGGGCCGAGGAGAGCGGAAGAGGAGAGCCAAGAGAGAGGAACAGAGTTGAGAGTGGAGGAGAGTCGTCGGTCGGTCGGTTGGCGGAAAAGCGGACGGCAGGTCGGTGTCCGGTGGGCCCAGCCTCCAGTGAGACCGTGGTGGTATGGCTCCCCTACCTATGGCTCCGTGGGTGTTCCTTTTCGGCCTCACCATATCCTGCGTTCTTGTGTGGGGAGCGGGAGCAGAGACCTCGCAGGCCGCCCCGCCTGAAACATGGCGCGGCGAGAAGGCCTCCGCGCACGACAGGTATTTTTTGGCTATTGCTCACAAATAATTCTGCTATGAACATAAGTGTACAAATATCTGTTTGAATCCCTGATTTCAATTCTTTTGGGTATATACCCAGAAGTGGAATTGCTGGATTATATAGTAACTCTACATTTAATTTTTTGAGAAACTGTCATACTGTTTTCCACAGTGACTGTACCATTTTAAACTCCCAACAGCAATATACAAGGATTTCAGTTTCTTCACATTCTTGATGACACTTGTTATTTTCTGATTTTTAAAAAATAGCTATCCTAAGTGGTGTGAATAGAGTCTCACTGTGGTTTTGATTTTCATTTCCCTAATGATTAGTGATGTTGAACATTTTTTCATGGGCTTATTTTCCATTTGTATATCTTTTCAGGAGAAATGTCTATTCAAGTCCTTGTTCCATTTTTAAATCACGTTGTTTAGTTTTGTTGTTGTTGGTGGTGGTGGTGGTGGTGAATTATAGGAGTATTTATATATTCTGGATACATCAGATAGATAATTTGCAAATATTTTCTCCCATTCTATGGGTTGACTTTTCACTTTGTTCTTTAAAGCACAAAATATTTTAAATTGGGTGAAGTCCAATTTACTTAATTTTTTTCTTTTGTTGCTTCTGCTTTTAGTGTAATATCCAAAAAAATATTGCCAAATCCAACTGTGTGGGGTTATCTAGTTTCCCTAACACTGTTAAAAAAACTGTTCTTGACCAATTAAATGGTCTTGGTGTGCTTATAAAAAATTATTTGACCATATATGAAGGATTTGTTTCTGCTCTCTATTCTGCTCCATTTGTCTACATGTCTGTTTTTAAGTCAGTTACCATCCTGTTTTGATTACTGTGGCTTTATAGTAAAATTTAAAATCAGGAAGTTGGACTTTGTTCTTCCTTTTTAAGTTTGCTTTGGCTATCAGAAATCATTTGAGATACCATATAACTTTTAGAATGGATTTTTCTCTATTTCTGTAAAATACGTTGTTAGTATTTTTATAAGGATGGCATTTAATATGTAGACTACTTTGGTAATATTGACATCTTAACAATTTAAATCTTCCATTCCATGAACACAGGATGTCTTTCCATTAATATGTGTCTTCTTTAATTTCCTTCCAGAACGTTTTGTAGATTTCAGCATACAAGTCTTTTACCTCTTGATTAAGTTTATTCCTAAGTATTTTATTCTGTTTAATACTAGTGCAAATCACATTTTAAAAATAAATTTCCTTTTTGGATTGTAGTGTGTAGAAATGCAACTGACTTTTTTGTGTTGATTTTGTATCCAACAACTTTGATGAATTCATTTATTAGTTCTAAAAGTTTTGCTTGTTTCTTTTATTTATTTATTTATTTATTTATTTATTTTTATTAAATTTATTGGGGTGACAATTGTTAGTAAAATTACATAGATTTCAGGTGTACAATTCTGTATTACATCATCTATAAATCCCATTGTGTGTTCATCACCCAGAGTCAGTTCTCCTTCCATCACCATATATTCGATCCCCCTTACCCTCATCTCCCACCCCCCACCCCCCACCCCCCTTACCCTCTGGCAACCACCAAACCATTGTCTGTGTCTATGAGTTTCTGTTTCTCATTTGTTTGTCTTGTTCTTTTGTTGCTTTTGGTTTATATTAACCCTCATACACTGTTGGTGGGAATGCAGACTGGTGCAGCCGTTATGGAAGGCGGTGTGGAGGTTCCTCAAAAAATTACGAATAGAATTGCCATATGACCCAGCAATCCCTCTCCTGGGTATCTACCCAAAAAATCTGAAAACATTTAGAATTGGGCTATTTCTACCCACTGTGCCACATCATGTTGCAGAGAGGGTTGAGAAAGAGCAAGTGAAAAAAAAAAAAGAGCAAGTGAAAATCTGTGGAATTTCCTACCATATTGAATATGGCTTCTTCTTGACTTACCATTCACTTGGTTGCTGCTGACATTTGACTCAAATATTCTGGTCTGTCATTTTTCTCTAAATTGAATTTTATTTGGTATTACCTGTGCCCTTCTCTTTATCATTAATATAAATAACAGAGAGGTGCTTGCATTACCAATTGTATATGTGTAAATAACCATTACACAGGAAAAAGAGTCCATAATGGTTCACAAATAGATGTCCCAATTGTGTCAAAAGGAAACAATTCCCTTATGCTATGTGGGAAAAAAATGCAACCATGTAGATTTCTCTCTTTATACCCATTGCTTCTCTCATAATAGAAAATGCTGCCTCTTCAAGGTTACGCATATTTTTATAAACTTAAGAACAATTCTGGGTAAGTTTTAACTATTCTAGATACTCATAGTTATTAAGTAGATTTCAAGTCTACAGTGCACTTTGCTTTCTCTGTCCTCTATAAATGCCACACAGTCCAGATTCTGCTGCTATAGTCATCCTAACTTGGGTTGTCTTCTCCTCATGTAAATGCTGCTTATCCTTATAGTCCCATATCAAATTCCATTGCATTATAAAATTTATCTTTGAATATACCAACTTACACTGCTTCCTCTCTTCTTTGGATTCTTCTTACAGACAGTTACAACACTGGGACATTTAGTTACTTAAGAGATTGGAGCAAGAACCCTTTGGGAAGGTGGTACAGATACTATTGTGATTCAGTGCTTATTTCCCAAGTAAAAAACTAGCAAATTTTTGACCCAACTCATGGCTGTACTAAAGGGCAGCTGTACTACATGGCCCTGTAGAGGGCAGAAAAATAAAACTGGGGGGATCGAGTAGAAAGGGGAGGCCTTAGGAAGTGTCCACAGAGGGGAGCTTTGGGAAGGAAGAATGAAGGAAGATCCAGCACTGAACACTTGCCCAATCATAGTTTTACCAGGGACTCCATTCTTCCCATAAGCAATATTTTCATCTCAGATTTCTACTTTTATATTGTTTTAATTTCGTGTACCTGGCAGATGAAATCAGATCTTCTTGGCTGTATGAAGATGAACTCATCATTCTGTGTATGAAGTAATGTGTTGGTTCAGTAATAACATTTAGTTCTTCTTTCTGGAAAATTGAAAACCAAGTCTTACATAGTATAGAGTTTGATGTGTACTTTCTCATCTTATTGACATATTCTGTACTCTACAATATAATGAAAAAAAAGTTTTTAGAAATTACCTTAAAGATGGATAAACCCTATACTTCTAATTAAAATGTCTCTTTCCAATATAATTCTGTGGAAATGGCTCAATGAATATGATCTATATTATAATATTGGAGTTTGAATAGATTTGAAAGATAAACCTATCATAACGAAGAATGTAGTTTTCCATTTCTGTACTTTACTGATATTTTTAATCACATCTTACTGAGTTCAAAAATAAAAAGAACAGATATAATTCTGATCAATTCTGAAACTTGTCTGGTCAATCATCATAAGCTGTACTCTGATCTATTTGTTGGGAAGTCATTTGCAGTTTAATGGCCATACTTTATATGAAAATACTATTATTTTGATGTCTGCTATAATCTCAGGAAAAAAGCTTTTATTAGATTATGGTTCATATAATACATTTTGATAATGTAATTCTATAATGTTTCATTTTTCTTTAATTATTATTACATAAGTTTCAGGTATAAAACATTGTAATTTGACATTTGTATACACTAAAATGTGATCATCCTCAAAAGTCTATTTACTATCCATCACCATATAATTGACCCCCTTCCTCCCTTTACCCACCGCTCTCCCCTACCCCTTTCCCTCTGGTAATCACTGATCTCTTCTCTGAATCAAGGAGTTGGTTTTTGTTATATTTTATTTTTCCATTTATTTTTTTATTTCTACATAGAGTAAAATTATATGGTATTTTTATTTCTCTTTCTGACATTTCACTTAGCATTACACCCTTAAGATCAATCCATTTTGTCACAAATGGCAAGATTTAATTATTTTTTATGGCTGAGTATTATTCCATTTATATATAACCACAACTTCTATGTCCATTCATTCATTGATAGACACTTAGGTTGTTTCCATATCTTAACTATTGTAAATAATGCCGAATGAATATAGGGGTGCATACGAGTATATCTTTTTGAATTAGTGTTTTCATATTCTTCAGATATATACCCAGAAGTGGAATAGCTGGATCATGTGGTAGTTCTATTCTTAATAATTTGAGAAACCATATTGTTTTCCATAGTGGCAGCTCTGATTTACAGTCCCATCAACAGGTACAGGGGTTCCCTTTTTTCCACATCCTCTCCAACACTTATTTCCTATCTTTTGATAATAGCTATTCTAACAGGTATGTGGCTTTGATTTGCATTACTCTAATAATTAGTGATCGCAACATCTTTTCATGTGCCTGTTGGCCATCTGTACATCTTCTTTGGGAAAATGTTTATCCCGATCCTCAGCTCATTTTTAAAATTGGGTTGTTTGCTTTTGTTTTTGAGTTGTATGGGTTCTTTATATATTTTTGGATATTAAACCCTCATCAAATGTATGATTTGCAAATAACTTCTTCCATTCAATAGGTTGTCTTTTTCTTCTAGTGATGGTTTCCTTCACTGTGAAGAAGCTTTCTAGTTTGATATAGAAAACTTTCTAGTTTACTTTTTGCTATTTGTTTACTTTTGCTTTTATTTTTATTTTGTTTCCCTTGTGTTTGGAGTCAGAGCTACAAAAATATTAAGACCAATATCAAGGTGCTTGCTGCCTGTTTTCTTTCTTTTTTTTTTTTAAGTTATGGACGAGTGGTGTTTTTTTTGTTTTTTTGTTTTTACTTTTAAAATTTATTGGGGAGACAATTGTTAGTAAAATTACATAGATTTCAGGTGTACAATTCTGTATTGCATCATCTATAAATTGCCTGTTTTCTTCTAGGAATTTTATTGTTTCAGGTCTTGCATTCAAGTCTTTAATCCATTTCATATTAATTTTGTGTATGGTGAAAGATAGTGGTCTAGTTTCATTCTTTTGCATGTGGCTGCCCAATTTTCCCAGCAGCTTTTACTGAAGAGACTGTCCTTTCCCCTGTATAAGTCTTGGCCTCTTTGTCATAAATTTATTGCTCACACATGTGGGTTTATTTCTGTGCTCTCAATTCTGTTCTGTTGGTCTTTGCATCTGTTTTTGTGCCAATGCCATACTGTTTCAATTACTATTACTTTGTAGTATAGCTTAAAATCAGGGAGCATGATACCTCTACCTTTGTTCTTTCTCAAGACTGCTTTGGCCATTTGGATCTTTTGTGGTTCCATGCAAATTTTAAAATAACTTGTTACAGTTTTGTGAAATATGTCATTGGAATTTTGGTAAGGATTGCACTGAATCCATAGATTACTTTGGGTGGTGTTGACATTTTAACAATATGAATTCTTCCAATTCATGAGCACAGAATACTTTCCATTTTTTTGTGTCTTCAATTTCTTTGAATAGCATGTTATAATTTTCATTGCATAGGTCTTTCATCTCCTTGGTTAAATTTATTCTTAGAATATTTTGTACTTCTGAATACATGGGCTTGCTTACTTCATTTCTCTGACAGTTGTTATTAGTGTATAGAAATTCCACAGATTTCTGTATATTGTAATTTTTTATCCTGTGACTTTACTGAATTCATTTATTCTAACAGTTTTTTGTTGTTGTTGTTTGTTTTTTGCTGGAGTCTAGTGTTTTTTGCATGTAGTATCATACCAACTGCAAATAGTGACACTTTTACATCTTCCTTTCTAATTTGGGTGCGTTTTATTTCTTTTTATTGCCTAATTGTTATGGCTAGTACTTCCAATAAATACTATGTTGAATAAATGAGGCCAGTGGGCATCCTTGTCTTATTCCTGTTCTTTGAGGAAAAGCTTTCAGCTTGACACTGTTAACTATGATGTTTGCTGTGGGTTTGTCCTCTATGGCCTTTATTTTGTTCCCTCTATACCCATTTTGTTGAGAATTATCATAATACATGGATGTTGCACTATTGCAGATGCTTTTTCTGCATCAGTTGAATAATCACATGAGCTTAGATTACCCTTCACTATGTTCATGTGATGTATCATGTTGATTTGCAGATGTTGAACCTTCCTTGTCTCACTGAAATAAATCCCACTTGATTGTGATGTATAATCCTTTCCAAGTATTGTTGAATTTAGTATGCTAATATTTTGTTGAGGATTTTTACATCTACATTTATCCAGGATATTGGCCTGTAACTTACTTTTTTATGGTATATTGTCTGGTTTTGGTATCAGGGTGATTCTGACCTTGAAAAATGTGTTTGGAAGCATTTCCTGCTCTTCAGTTCTTTTGGGAAGATTTTGAAAAGGATAAGTATTAATTACTTCTTGAATTTTTGAAAGCATTAACCAGTGAGGTCATCTGGTCCTGGACTTTTATTTTCTTGGGAGGTTTTGATTACTGATTCAATCTTTTTACTAATAATTGATCTATTCAGGTTTTCTATTTTTCCATGATTTAGTGTTACAAGGTTGTATGTTTCTAGTTATTTATCCATTTCTTCCAAGTTGTTCAATTTGTTGGTGTATAATATCTGTAGTAGTTTCTTGTGATGCTTTATATTTCTGTGGTATCATTTGTAACTTCTCTTTCATTTCTGATTTTAT
Source organism: Rhinolophus sinicus (assembly GCF_036562045.2). Classification (NCBI taxonomy): domain Eukaryota; kingdom Metazoa; phylum Chordata; class Mammalia; order Chiroptera; family Rhinolophidae; genus Rhinolophus; species Rhinolophus sinicus. Next base: position 108,221 of record NC_133765.1, on the reverse strand, counting down.
TTGAGACCTTTTTTTCTTGGTTAGTCTAGCTAAAGTTTGTCAATTTTATCTTTTCAAAGAATAAGCTCTTAGTTTCACTGGCCTTTTCTATTGCCTTTTTAGTTTTTATTTCATTTATTTCTGCTCTGATCTTTATCATTTCCTTCCTTCTACTAACTTCTGGCTTCATTTGTTCTTTTTCTAGTTAATGTAGGTGTAAATTTAGATTGAGATTTTTCTCCTTTCTTGAGGTAGGTCTGTGTTGCTATGAACTTCCTTCTTAGTACTGCTTTTGGTACATGCCATAAATTTTGGTATGTTGTATTTCTGTTTTCATTTGTTTCAAGGTATTTTTTTTTGCCCCTTTGATTTTCTTGATGAGCCATTGGTTGTTTAATCATCACGTTTTTGTGTGTGTTTTTTTCTAGTTTTTCCTTGTTAATTCATTTCTAGTTTCGTACATTTGTGGTCAGAAAAGATGATTGATATGATTTCAATCTTCTTGAATTTATTGAGACTTGTTTCATGGCCTAACATGTGATTTGTCCTGGAGAATGTACCTTGTGCACTTGGGGAGAATGCGTATTTTGTTGCTTTTGGATTGATATTCTCTATCACGTATCTATCTATCTATCTACCTATCCATCTGTCATCTAGCTATCTATCTATTATCTATCTCTCTACCTATCTATCTATCATCTATCTATCATCTATCTATCTATCTATCTATCTGTCTGTCTGTCTGTCTGTCTGTCTGTCTAGTTCACCTGTGATGACTTAGTGATGATGAACTTTAGCTTTTGCTTTTCTGGAAAACTCTTGATTGCTCCGTCAGTTCTGAATGATAACCTTAGCAGATCAGATAGAAAATTCTTGGTTGGAAATTTTTTCTTTTTAGCACTTGGAATATGTTTTGATATTACCTTCTGCTCCGTAAAGTTTCTGCTAATAAATCTGCTATCCTTATGGGGTTTTCCTTCTGTGTATTAAGTTGTTTTTCTTTTGCTGCTTTTGAGATTCTCTTTTTATCTTCATTTATCATTTTAATCATAATGTGTCTTCATATGTTTCTCTTTGGATTCATCTTATTTGGTCTTCCTAGACCTGGATGTCTATTTTCTTTCCCAGATTAGGGAAGTTTTCAGCCATTATTTCTTCAAATATTTTTTATTTTAAACCCAGACAATCTGATTTGTATGTATCTCTTTACTTCCTCCTACCTTGTCCCACTTTCTGGTCACAAAAGGGCTGGAATATATTAAGATATATATATAAATAATGGGCTTTCATTTCTCTTACATAGTTTCTCATTGGGCTCTAAATAATATAGGTCTCTTATTTGCTTTCCCTCAGTTGAGTTTTATGGTTTTTCTGTTAATTATTTTTCTTATCCTATAAATATTACCAGGTTTAGGAGAAGACTGGAACCATTTTAGTATTCTGTTCTTCCTAATTAAGGTACATTTTTGGACAGAATTTCTGAAGATCTCTATTCTTTCCATAGGTACCTAATCATTGACAGTCATGTTTCTCACTCACCTTATGTGATAGCCTTTTCTCCCAAGAGTCTGTTACAGGTGTGATTGTTGAACAGGTGGCCATGTCAAGCTCAGCAACCGCTTTTTAACTTCTTTCTCCTTAGGTTCTTTTATATGATTTGAAGTTGCTTCTATACTTTCAATAATTGTACTGGATGTGGTCTGACAGCATTTGCTTAGTGACAAAAACTTTTTCAGACTCTTTGTGCTTGTTGTTGGCTTGGGAGAAACATCTGTGTTTTCTATTGGCTTTGTGGTTGCTTTCACTTGATCTGTCAAGCATTCTGGTACAACCTCTCCTAGAACAACTTCATCTTCCTCAAACATTAGTCCTTCGTCTATGTTACTTTGTGATTCTTCTTATTTGGTCTTCCTAGACCTGGATGTCTATTTTCTTTCCCAGATTAGGGAAGTTTTCAGCCATTATTTCTTCAAATATTTTTTATTTTAAACCCAGACAATCTGATTTGTATGTATCTCTTTACTTCCTCCTACCTTGTCCCACTTTCTGGTCACAAAAGGGCTGGAATATATTAAGATATATATATAAATAATGGGCTTTCATTTCTCTTACATAGTTTCTCATTGGGCTCTAAATAATATAGGTCTCTTATTTGCTTTCCCTCAGTTGAGTTTTATGGTTTTTCTGTTAATTATTTTTCTTATCCTATAAATATTACCAGGTTTAGGAGAAGACTGGAACCATTTTAGTATTCTGTTCTTCCTAATTAAGGTACATTTTTGGACAGAATTTCTGAAGATCTCTATTCTTTCCATAGGTACCTAATCATTGACAGTCATGTTTCTCACTCACCTTATGTGATAGCCTTTTCTCCCAAGAGTCTGTTACAGGTGTGATTGTTGAACAGGTGGCCATGTCAAGCTCAGCAACCGCTTTTTTAACTTCTTTCTCCTTAGGTTCTTTTATATGATTTGAAGTTGCTTCTATACTTTCAATAATTGTACTGGATGTGGTCTGACAGCATTTGCTTAGTGACAAAAACTTTTTCAGACTCTTTGTGCTTGTTGTTGGCTTGGGAGAAACATCTGTGTTTTCTATTGGCTTTGTGGTTGCTTTCACTTGATCTGTCAAGCATTCTGGTACAACCTCTCCTAGAACAACTTCATCTTCCTCAAACATTAGTCCTTCGTCTATGTTACTTTGTGATTCTTCTTCAATATCGTGAGCTACTAATCGGATGATAAGATCTTTTTTGCTCTGAACATCTTTTAAAAGCTCCACCTTCATGATGTCAGGTTTTCTTACATTCTGAAATGAATTTCTGCAAACAACCTGGAATTGAAGGTACGATGAATGTTAAAAACAAATGCCTCAATTACTTTTCCTATGGTTATTTTAATATATATCTATGTTAATGTGATTTGTAGTTTTAATTTAAGTATTACCTCCCTATGCAATTTACTTGTATATTAGCAATATTTTAAGAAGAAAAAGAAACAAATGAAAATTATAAGAAATATTTGGTGTCTCATAATTTTCATTTGTTTCTTTTCCTTCTTAAAATATTGCTAACATACAAGTAAATCGCATAGGAAGGTAATATCCACCCAATAAACTGTAATTTAAAAACAAAGAAATATTTGGTGTCTATCATTTCTTTTACACTATTTTACATAGTAATTCACCATAACTTACTTCAAAGTATAGAAGATCTAACATGGGCCTTTTCTTTCCTAAACTTTATAGTTTGTTGCATCAGAATTTACTTCTTTTTCCCATTTACTTCTAAAGTTTTGTGACAGAAGTAAACAAAATAATTTATTTTTTTCTGAAATTCTAGATAATGAATCATAGAGAAACCTATTTTTTTCATTAAAAAATCAAGCTATCATCTAATCTTGATTTTTAAAGGATGAATAACCAAAATTGTGAAGTTCTTTGACTCTTTAATCACTATCCTTCCATTCCTGATCCATTGGACATATTTTTCAAAAAAACTCTTCAAAACATAAATCTTCACTTTTTTCCCTCACATACCTAATCAAATTTCACTTTCCATTTTCAATTTCTAAAGACAGATCAAAGAAAACTATAACTAAATAACAATTTCCCCACTTTTGTAGTTGTTGATGATGCCACAGTACCTCCAAATTAATTTGATTTAATAAGCATAGACCTCAACATGCCTTTTAAATATTGAAAGCCAGTTTCCAGATAATGGTACCCTAATAGAATATTTTTTGTGGAAACAAAATATAGAAACTGCCTCTTTAAAACATTAAAATACAATCGGTTTTGATTTTCTTTGATTTTTTGATGCATGGTTTAGAAAATCCAAAGCCATTCTTTATGGCTTTGGAATGTTTTATTAAGTGTGGTTTTAATAGTGTATATGCTTAGTGTATTGGGAATTTTCTGTACCTCAAAATGAAAAATAAACCCCTGAGGTGGAGTGAACAAGTATCTGGGTTCTCTGATCTAACCTACTACTGTTTTGTCTCTTCTCTGTCCCTATGCTGGAGAAAGACAACATTGGTACCCAATTTGGTAAAAAGCACATGTCTTAACAGAGTTCTTCCTCTGTGTCTGCTTCTTTGTTTTTGTTTGTTTGTTTGTTTTTGTATGGCTTTTCTTCCTCTTAAGAGAACAGGGGTAATTGTTTGGTTTAAATGTTACCTTCCTGCTTTTTGTGGTCTATAAACGACTTAAAGAAAGAGAGCTAGTAACTAACAGTAAGATTTGTGACAGATAATTCTACAGGTAATTAAAAACTGATTTTGAGTAATTTTTTCTATAGTCTGTTCACAGAAACTTTATTCCCAGGGGATTACTTATATATGAATGAAGACTACCAAGCAATATGTTAATGCAATGATGAGAATGCATATGGAAGAGGAAATTTTTGAGCTGGAAAAGGACTGGACCGTCAACATTTTGGACAAAGGATATGAAATTATGCCTCATGCCATTATAATCGCAGTATTTGGGTATGAAAGCATAAGCACTGATGAACATATCCACCAGCCCTGAGGCTTAGTTCAGTGGGCTGTAGGACAGTGCATGAGAAAATTCACTTCCAATCTATGCTCTAGGGAGAATGGCCCTAGTTTTCTCATTGTCCAGGCCACAGATTATATAACCCTATACACACACTTAGTCCTCTTAGGAGTGAACACCATCGGTACAAAGGGCTTTGGTAAAAGTCAAAATGTGTAGTGGATCAGCATAATTTCATTGTCCAGACAGTTCTTTTGTCCTCAGTTGTGTAGTTTCCTTATAACAAGGACATCATTTTGGCATTTTAAATTCCCCATTAGTTTAATATATTTAGGGCCTGAAAGCTGCAGGGCAGAGCTAGTTCTATAGAAAGAGGAAATGGGTTCATAAAAATGGCAGTATTAGGGCTGCTGGATCTAGACCAAAGATAGAACAGGAAAGGAACAGGGTACTTCTTGCGAGTATAGAATAAACTTCTTGTGAGTATAGAATAGAGTATAGAGAAAGGCTAATATTAAGTGAAATAATAAGAAGTATAATCTAAGGGTTTGTAGTCTAATGTCTCTTGATAAATGTTGCTAAAAGTAGAAAGAGGACTACTGGTGTGTAGCCTTAAGTTTATGAAATTAAAACTGCTTTAAGTAATTTTTTAAATTTTATGTATCCTGATATTCTAATTGGACCTTCAGATATTCACAACAAAGAACTGTAGGAACTGGAGGAAATTGTGTTTCTTCTGAATTTTCAAATGAAGATTATAGTTTCAGTCAGCCTTGTTTAACTGTTAAGTCTGTGTCCCTGTATTCCCATTCTACTAAAACAAACAAACAAACAAACAGTTTAAACTGATTGTCTTAGGAACACTAGCCTGAGACCTCTAGAATGAGCCACAGCGCTAATATGGCAAGTCCTAGTAAATCGTATGACTATATGATGAACCAGGTAATTCTCCTATTGGGATGAGCAATAGCAACAAAAAATTAATTCCAAAATACTTATTTGAAGAAGAGAATCACAGAACAAGTATGTCTCATGATTCACCTGTGTTTCTGCCGCTGGTTTTGCACTTACCTCTAAGGGTTTTACATCTAGTCGTCCCATCGTATTCAACGATGTCCGTCTTTCTTTCTTCATCTTTCCTACATTAGATGTGTCTGATGAGGAGTAACTTTTCCCACTTATTGACGCTCTTCTCACTTCTGCGATGCTGTGTCCAGTTTTTCTTAAACACTCCATCTTAAGTTCCTCAAGAGGTTGAGTTTTTATAGAAATCACTGCTAAATGTTCTGAAATAATGTCTGGGTCTACTTTGATTGGCTCATTCCCAACATGTGGAACTATTTTAATTGGCATTTCTCCAACTAAATCTTGATCTGACTCTTCTTTCTCTCTGTCAGGGATCATTTGAACAGCATGCTCTTGTGCCTTTTGAACAATTCTATCAAGGTCTAGATCTCTAAAGAGATCAACATTTGAATACTTTGAGTCATCTGTATCTAACGGAAAACTTGAAACTCCATTAATAATTAAACTAGCCACTTTTTTAGGGAAGACTCTATTTGTACCTTTTATATCATAATAAAGGTCTTCATGGGTTCCTGATTGTTGCAGTACATTACTATAAACAGAATCAATAACCTGAGAAATCATTTCTATACTTTCTGGATTTAAAAACTGTTCTTCGGGATCAGTAGCAACAAGACTAATATTACTTTTGCATATTTCAGCTGTCACAGATTTTGTCAGTTGAGATGCAATTTTATTTAACTCAGGTTTTGGTAAGCTTTTTCCATCTTTGCTTGAGGCATTTGGTAACTGTACTAGTTTAGCCAAGAACAAGGCCAATGCTTCCTCCAAAAATATGGCATCTAACATAGAATGTTTTTTGGATGAAAACTTTTTCGGGGGCTTAAATTCATCAACAATTTTGACCACTTTTTCTATAATTTTGACAGCTTCCAGAACTAATTCTGAACTTGATACTTCTTCCTCTACTTGAGGTTTAAATTCAGAATTGGAAAGTTCCTTCACCATTAAAAAACCTATTATATCAGAGAGGACATTGCTCTTACCCATTAAATCTTTGAATATACAAGTATGTGAGCCAGAGTGCTTTAAAACACTGGTGTAAACAGAATTAACTACTTTATCAATGCTTTCATTATCCGCTAAAGTTATAGCAGTCAATTTCTTGGCTGGCGGTATCAGTTTAATTTTACTTCTGGAGATAAATTCTTGTATTGAATTTAATATTTTTGAGGTTATTTTTTGCATTTCAGTTTCTAGAGAATTGGTTCTTTCTTTATCCACTTTTGCAAACATAGATAAAAGCTTTGATAAAAATTTCACAGCAGTTTCTTCTATTATGTTATAAGGCAGTAGATGGGCACGTGATGGTTGAGGCTGGGGAGCACTGATAGTTTGGATAACATCTTTAAGAATATTTTCAACAACACTGTCAACTTCTGCACACTGATGTGGAGTTAGCTCTCCAGAAAAATAGTTCTGTAACTGATTGCCAGCCACCTCTCGGAGAACTAAGTCCACTATGGTTTTTGAAACGATTACACATCCGCTGGCTACACAATTTTGTATAACCTCTTGTGTTCCAAACTGTGAAAAGAGATTATTATAAATAGAATGAGCCACTAATTGAATAATTTCACCATCATTGGGATGTAAGCATTCCACATACTGAATAATCAAATCTTTATTTTTGGAGAGCTCTGTTGTGACTGTACTTAATAACTTCATTTGAAGGAAATCCAGCTCTGTGAGCCACTTACCTTCAGCTGTTTCTGCTTTGTTTTTGGATAATGTTGAGAAAATTTTGGATAAAAGAGCAGAAATCACATTCTCTAAAAACTCATGAGGCAGCATAATAGTATATGGTGATGATGTTTGACATTCTTTGCTGGCTGCTTGAGCCACCTTTTGGACCTTTATAACAACATCCTTAGATTCCAGAGGCAAACATGCTGAAGCTGGAACCTCATCAGAAAATAGCAAATTAAGCTGATGTTGAAAAATTTCATTTATCACTGCACTAGTTAGTCTTCTTGCTAAATTTTCCCCATTACTCTTGATGTTCTTAAAAATGGAGTCTTGAGATCTATATTCCTTCAAAATATTGCATAGAGAGGAGTGAACAACTTTGTTAACCAATGTTTTATCGATTGCTGGTATTTTATCTAAGAAAGGTATATTATTTAGAGAAGGTTTTTTAGTCACTTTATGCATATGTGGCATTTTATCCACAGTTATTTTCTTAATGCTAGGGGATGCTTCATCTGTAGTTGATTCTTTATGCTTGGGAGGTATGTTAGGAATTGATGACTCTTTATCTACAGATGGAAAAAACTGATTTTCCTTATCTGGCCTAAATACCTTAATTTGAGCCTTTGAAAACTCCTTTAACAGTGAATCAGTAAGTTTCATAGCTGTGTCATAGAGTTCAGCTTGATTTTTGTCATCACTTACATTTTGGTATATATCATATGTTTGTGTTTTTGGTGAGGTAGAGAAGATTAATTTGTTAACCATTTCAGTGATAACATCTTCTAAAAATTTAGCAGGAAAAATTCCAGGTTTACTTTTTGGTGGGTAATGAGGATGGTACGGTTTACTAGGTTCAGTTTTAATCCCCTTAGCTTTAACTTTCTCTGTCTCTCGTTTTTCCTCTCTTTCTCTCTGTTTCTCTCTTTTATTCTCTCGCTCTCTCTCTCTTTCTTTTTCTGTCTCTTTTTCTTCTTTCTTCTCTTTGGCAGGGAGATTTTTGTTAATTGAGAGGGATGGATACTTTGTTGTAACAGACTTTGCAAAATCCTTACCAACCTCTTGAATTACATGATATGCTGTATCACTTGAGGGACTTTGGAGATTTGAATAAGCTGATGATTCTTGAGAATAACCTAAGATATTGTCATAAATATTTTCAGTGATATTTTGAACATGTTCATAATCTGGGTATTGTTCATTTATATCTACTAGAGGTGGAGGTTCTTTTCTCTCCTCAATGTTTGGCTTTTGAGTTACTCTTTTCTCAGTTTTCTCTGTTGTGGTCCCTGTATTTCTCACTTTGGATGTCAAAAAGGATAATTGAATGGGATTGTCTTCTTTTTTAAATGAATTTTCTCTTGTTTTGTCAATCTTCTCCTCATTGTTTATTTCAAAGTCTGGTCCAGGTATTTCTTCTTCATCTTCTGCATTATCAGTAGCTACTGGAATTTGTGTGTGTAACTCAGACTTTAACCCCCCATCATAAAACTCAGACTTTAATCCCCCATCATAAAACGCAACTTTGCTTCTTGGATATGCAGGCTTTGTGGGTGGTTTGCTAATTCTTTTGTATTCAAAACAAGTCTTTTCTTTTGTAAACCAATCCTCAGGATTCTGTTTTTGTGATTTTGCTTTTTCTTCTTTAAAAGATGAATCAAGCACATTTTCCACAATTTTGTCTATTTGTTCATTATCATCTTCAGAATAAAGAACCATGCCAGGAACATTAATAGGTGGAAATGGTTTTCTAGACCTAGAACCACTGGGTAACCTATTGCCAGTTATTCTGTACTTTCCTTCAGGGTCAGAAGAATTACTCAGTCTAGAGCGTCTACATTTTTTACCATCTGCCTTCAATGAGTCCTGGTGCAGCTGAGTGAAGATATCGAGTAGCTGAAGGAGCACTACTGTTTCCTCAGAGGCAGTCAGCCTCTCACTGTTAAGTTCAGTTTGTATGTACCCTAGTGTAGCACTGATTGCTTCCTCTATATAGCCAACCAGAGAGGACTGTGAACAAATATTTGATACTAAGTTTTGTAGTTCTTTAAAAGTTAAATTGGCTTCATCAGTTTCAAGACTACATTTCTTTTTGTCAGCTTTTTTAAGGAACGTACATGTTTGGTTTGTCATATGTTGCTGATAGGAAAGTTTAGTTGGATCTCCGAGATGAGGAAGTTCATCTTGCTTACAACGTGCAAGAGTCATAAACTGTTGTAAGATGGCATGGACCATATCCTCTGTAATATCACACATGGGTTTCATAGGGTAAGGCCGTGGAGCCTCTAAACGTTTTCCATTTGGTGGAGTGAGATATTCTCCACTGGGTGTTAAGCTTGGTTTTATGTCAACTGACAAATCTTCTGGTAAAAACATCTCAAAACATTTTTTCTCAACTGCAGACTGCAGCTTCTCAAGCATATTTTCCACAATCTCTGAAGCAACTGAGGAGATATCAGCATTAGAGAGCACGCCTGTTTTTTCAGGCTCGCTTTGATCAACAAACACTTCAGCAGTAACAGAAGAGATACATGGAATGGCCCGTGTTAAGTCAGACGTTATTTCTTCAAAAATTCTTTCTAAAATTAATTCAGTTTGTGCTTTTAAGTGACATTTAAAATTAACAAAAATATTCTTTAAATTCTTTATTTCACTCATGGCTTTTGCTTTTTGATCAGAAAATTCTACACTCTGTAAGCCATTCCCTGGCACAGGGATGAGCCTATGATCTGTATATACGGAAATGACTACAGCTAATTTTTAAGAATTATTTGATAGGCAATAAAATAATTAATGCACTGCAGAGATTGAATGGCTTTGTATCCAACAAAAGAGTATCTGTACAAACTGTCTTACGGAGGCTGAGAAAAGATGATGCAGTGAAGGAACCATTTAGTTTAGATAGAAAATAAGGGCTAAGCTAGAACCGGGTCTTAAAGAGTCAGGAGCTGAGCAAGAGTGGGGAAGTTGGAAAATTCCTCATTTTGAGCTGGAAATAAATTTGGATGACCATTTCCTTAGTGGTTAATGATATTGTCACAGATTAAACTGGAACAAGAGTTGACACTGAATGCATCTGTAAAATTCTATATACCGCTCCTTACTTACTGAAAATCTTTTTGGGGCTCGCAAAAATCCTTATGCCTGTAATAAACTAGTAGTCTGTTTTTCAATTGGTACTCTTGAGACATAAAGGCTGTAGACAATAACTGGCAGCAAAGCCTGCAAGGCTGGTATGTAGGTAGCAGGGTACACAATAGGATTCTTGTAATGGGCTGTTCACATCCCAAACGTTGTCTTATGTTTGCATGACATTATTCATGTTTTGGGCCAACATACAAAAAAAATTAACACTTATGTAGCATACTGTCTCCTGACACATTTGAGAGTGTTTGGGGGCACCCCAGGAAAAGTTGTTTTATTGTGCTCTAATCGCCAAATCTCCTAAAGATACTGTCTCACTTATTGCACAATTGCACAACATATTACGTATGTATAATACTTGTCTTATATAATCACATGCTTAATCAAATATTTTAAAAATAAAACCTAAGTTTTAACAGAGACGACACTTGTTCTAATCTACTATAACACATATAAACTAAGACATTCAATATATATTACTTTTCTTATACTCAGATAATAAGTGACAGACCTACATTGTTATTCTCTGGCTAGGTGCAAGAAACTGTTTCCAATCTTGATATGTGAAAAAGATATTCCTAAAGTTTTCTACATAGTGAAATATGGTATATAGAACCTAGTTTTCACTTGCTTTCCATTATAAAATTAAACTGGGAAATACTCTCTTGAATCAAAGCTTTTGTATTTGCTACATATTCTATGAATTGAGCAGATGTCCACGTGAAAAAGTACGTCAGAATATGTGTTGTCCTCCAATCCCTTTCTCTTTCCTGGCTGGTCTGACTACATCCAAATTTGGGACTTACAACTATGCCCTCTTATCTATCTGTTCCAAGTCTCAGCTCATAGGTGACCAGGTACCTTTTTATGTGACCTTTTTGGGTGACCAGGTCCCTTCCTATGAAAATGGCTAGGGACAGCCCTAGGCATTTCAGCTCACCAACCAAGTCTGCAAAGCTGTATCACTTAATGGCTTCCCGTGACACAAAGGGTTTGTGGTAATCTCATGCTGTTCTTATGATGGCGAGGCCCCGAATACCTCCTCCTCCTTCTGTCCCCATAAGACCCCTTCCTGACAGGCCAACATTATCTTTTGATTAGAACTTTAGACCACTGAGAAATCTAAGAATGAAGTTAAACATTAAAAAAGAAAAAAAAAAAAAAGGCGGGGAGCAAAGAGAGAGGGACTGACTAATATAAATAGATGATTACTCATTATTTGTTTCAGAGATTTTTTTTTCTATTATTACACATTAGAAAGCATCTTTAATATGCTGCTTTGTGCTGGTTTTTATGATACATACTTTTTTTTGCAAGCAATTTTGTAGAAGATTCTGTTGTCTGTAAAGTCAAGAAAGGTTGATTATTTAGTTATTATTTAGGATCAAGAATTTATGTAATTTTTCCAAAATTTCTGATCTTTGACTATCTTTTCTCTATATAGTTGAGAGTTTTTCTACAGAAATTCAAAAGGAAGAATTGACTTTATTTTTGTTCAATCCCGCCGACACCGCCCATTTCTCTTCCTCCTTCTGTACTGACCCACATACTTTATACTCAAAGGAGGAGAATTGTAGCTAATGCATAAAATATTTATCTATCTGAAAATTCTATTGACCAACCTTATTTATGCCTGCTTTGTGGGTCTCTGAGGAAAGACAGAATTGGAGGAGAGTGTGGGCTAGTCTTTTCTGTCTTCCAAAAGACATGAGGTAGCAAGGCATCTGACTGGAGATTTCTGATAATCCTTCACTTACTTCAAATTCCATAGACCCACCCACATTCTCATCAAAAAGTAGGAAGGGAATATGTGGAGGATTATTCAATAACTATGGTTAAAAACATAGGTTTCTAGCCATATTCAATTTCAATTGATATGTAGCCCTATTCTATCATGTGTTCTATTTAGAATTATCATCACAACTAATAATATAAAAACATAGTTTTCTGAATTGTAACAAATAAAAGAAAAATTCAAGAATGAAAATTATAGATAACAAAACAAATAGTGAGATATGATCTAAGACTGTAGTTCTGGTTTATTTTCACATGTTTCAGACATATGATAATTACTTTTCATATATTTCCACATAAGCACTTTGTTTATCTTCTTCCTGTGTTCTTAAAAGAAAATTGACTCTTTCATTGTTTTAGGCCTGTACTTTACATTATGAAATTTGATTTTCCCAAACCCTAAAATTATGACAAATGTCAAGGCTGAGAATTATATCCTTCATCTTGGCAGAAAAAGAAAACCTCACTGGTTTCAGCTCAGAAATTGGGCTTGATAGCAACAGTCCGTAATTAGATTAGTATCTTTTCGCAATATGGAACCTGGAGCATGACAACTGATGTCGGTGACATGTTCACGATCTTTGACTCATTTATTTTTTTCAGTATATGGTTTCTTAGGTTAACCCAAGCATAGTTTTCTTCTTTCAGATCCTGCAAACTATCTCCCATATTCATTTTTCTATTTTCTTCACATTATACTGTAGGCCCCAAATTGAACTCAAGGAGTCAGTCCACTGTATTGATGGAAACCTGTCCCCAACAGGCTTTCTGCCCCAAAGACATGCCTATAGATCCAAACAAAGAGCAAAGACATAAGAATAAAATTAACCAAATGACTGAGAAAGCTTCAATGAAGACCACTAAAAAACAACTGTAATAAACAGATAAAGAATGTCAGTAGAAATGACAGAGTAAGGAGTTCTGAAAAATTTACTCCTCCATAAAAGTAATGGGTAAACTGGAAAAAAAATTGTTTTTCATAATTTTATAGCAAATGTTTTCATAATAATTTTTTATAGTTTCAGAACTCTGAAAATTAACTACAGGCCTTCAGCATTCCAGAAAAGCATTTATTCAAGAAAAATGGCTGATCTAGGTATGAGCAGTGAGTTTTGTGTTGTTTTGGACTTTCAGTATTTCCAAACCCTTTCTCCAGCAACACGGTGTCCTTGAAAAACAACACCTCACCATCCCAGGAGCATATCAGTATATTGGGGTGGCTGCCTAATATCTAGAAGCTACGATAGTAGGTTCTCATTACATGTTTGATAAATAAATTCCCATTTAAAGTGTTTTGGACCAGGATTATTCTTTAGTTGAACATAATGTCTTCTGCAGGTGACTACTAGATTTCTAAAACTGGTTCCTAGTTTCTTGCCTTTGAAATTTTTTTATATATTGCTGCCACAGTTACCCATCATATATGCTAACTGGACCATAACATCCATCTCCAAACCATGTCAGTAAATGACAATTTATTAGTCACCCAGTAAATAAATTTTGAATTTCTATTTTTTTAAATTTATAGGGGTGACAATTGTTCGTAAACTTACATAGTTTTCACTTGTACAATTCTGTATTACATCATCTATAAATCACATTCTGTGTTCACCCAGAGTCAGTTCTCCTTCCATCACCATACATTTGACCCCTTTACCCTCATCTCCCACTACCCACCCACCTTACCCTCTGGTAACAACTAAACTATTGTCTGTGTCTATGAGTTTTTGTTTCTCACTTGTTTGTCTTGTTCTTTTGTTGTTTTAAGTTTATACACCAAATATCAGTGAAATCATATGATTCTCTGCTTTTTCTGTCTGACTTATTTCACTTAGCATTATACTCTCAAGATCCTTCCATGTTGTCACAAATGTTCCTATGTCATCTTTTCTTACTGCTGAATATATTCCATTGTGTATATATATCACAACTTCTTTATCCATTCATATATCGAAGGACATTTTGGTTGTTTCCATGTCTTCGCCACCGTAAACAAAGCTGTAATGAACATTGGAGCACACATGTCTTTATGTATAAATGTTTTCAGATTTTTTGGGTAGATACCCAGGAGAGGGACTGCTGGGTCATATGGTAATTCAATTCGTAATTTTTTGAGGAACCTCCACAATGCCTTCCATAACGGCTGCACCAGTCTGCATTCCCACCAACAGTGTATGAGGGTTCCTTTTTCTCCACAGCCTCTCCAACACTTGTTACTATTTGTCTTGTTGATGATAGCCATTCTGACTGGGGTGAGGTGATATCTCATTATGGTTTTTATTTGCATTTCTCTGATGATTAGTGATGTTGAGCATTTTTTCATATGTCTATTTGCCATTTGTATGTCCTCTTTGGAGAAATGTCTCTTCAGGTCGTCTGCCCATTTTTCAATTGGGTTGTTTGTTTTTTTGTTGTTGAGTTTCATGAGTTCCTTGTATATTTTGGATATTAGAACCTTATCGGAGACATTGTTTGCAAAAATCTTCTCCCATTCAGTTGATTGCCTCTTTATTGTGTCGGTGGTTTCTTTTGCTGTGCAGAAGCTTTTAAGTTTCATATAGTCCCATTCGTTTATTTCAGCTTTCACTTCCATTGCCTTTGGAGTCAAATTAATAAAATGCTCTTTGAACCCAAGGTCCATAAATTTAGTACCATTGTTTTCTTCTATGCAGTTTATTGTGTCAGGTCTTATGCTTAAGTCTTTGATCCATTTTGAATTAATTTTGGTACATGGTGACAAATAGCAGTCCAGTTTCATTCTTTTGCACGTGGCTATCCAATTCTCCCAGCACCATTTACTGAAGAGGCTGTCTTTCCCCCATTGTATGTTTTTAGCATCTTTGTCAAAAATTATCTGTCCATATTTGTGTGGTTTTATTTCTGGGTTCTCAATTCTATTCAATTGGTCTATGTGTCTGTTTTTCTGCCAATACCATGCTGTTTTGACTATTGTAGCCCTGTAGTACAAGCTAAAGTCAGGGAGTGTGATACCTCCAATATTGTTCTTTTTTCTTAAGATTGCTTTGGCTATTCGGGGTCTTTTGTGGTTCCAAACAACTCTGCTGATATTTTGTTCTATTTCTTTAAAAAATGCCATTGGGATTTTGATGGGGATTGCATTAAATCTGTACATTGCTTTGGGTAATATGGCCATTTTAACTATGTTGATTCTTCCAATCCATGAGCACGGAATGTCTTTCCATTTCTTTGTGTCTTCTTCATTTCTTTCAAACATGTCTTATAGTTTTCAGCATATAGGTCCTTCACATCCTTGGTTAAATTTATTCCTAGGTATTTTATTCTTTAGCTGCAATTGCAAAAGGAATTGTTTTTGTATTTCTTTTTCTGAGATTTCATTGTTAGTATATAGGAATGCAGTGGACTTTTGTTCTTTGATTTTGTAGCCAGCAACTTTACTGTATCCGTTGATTGTTTCTAATAGCTTTTTGGTGGAGTATTTAGGGTTTTCTATATATAGCATCATGTCATCTGCAAAGAGTGATCATTTAACTTCTTCATTCCCAATTTGGATGCCTTTTATTTCTTTCTCTTGCCTGATTGCTCTGGCAAGGACTTCCAACACTATGTTGAAAAGCAGAGGTTGTAGGGGACAGCCCTGTCGTGTTCCTGAACGTAGAGCAAAGGGCTTCAGTTTTTCTCCATTAATTATGAGATTAGCTAAGGGCTTGTCATATATGGCCTTTATAATGTTCAGGTATTTTCCTTCTAAACCTATTTTATTAAGTGTTTTAATCATAAATGGATGTTGTATCTTGTCAAATGCTTTTTCTGCATCAATTGATATAAGCATATGATTTTTGTCCTTTATTCTGTTTATGTGATGTATCACATTGGTGGATTTGCGTATGTTGAAACATCCTTGTGCCCCGGGGATGAACCCCACTTGGTCGTGATGAATAATCTTTTTAATGCATTGTTGTATTCGATTTGCTAGAATTTTGTTGAGGATTTTTGCATCTCTATTCATCAGAGTTATTGGTCTTTAGTTTTCTTTCTTTGCGTTGTCCTACCAGGGTTTGGTATCAGGGTAATGTTGGCCTCATAAAATGAGTTAGGGAGTACTGTGTCTTCTTCAATTTTTTGGAAGAGTTTGAGCAGGATTGGTATTAGATCCTCTGAAGGTTTGGTAGAATTCACTAGTGAAGCCATCTGGTACCGGACTTTTGCTTTTGGGAAGGTTTTGGATGACTGATTCAATTTTGTTACTGGTGATCGGTCTGTTTAGATTTTCCAGTTATTCATGGTTCAGCCTAGGAATGCTATATGTTTCTAAGAACTTGTCCATTTCTTCCAGGGTATTGAATTTGCTGGCATATAGTCCTTCATAGTATTCTTGGATGAACCTTTGTATTTCTGTGGTGTCTGTGACAACTTCCCCTTTTTCATTTCTGATTTTGTTAATTAGTGTCTTCTCTCTTTTATGTTAGTCTAGCCAAGAGTTTGTCAATTTTGTTAATCTTTTCAAAGAACCAGCTCTTTATCACATTAATTTTTTCTATTATCTTTTTGTTCTCTATTTCATTTAGTTCTGCTCTGATTTTTGTTATTTCCTTTCTTCTGCTGATCTTGGGTTTCACTTGTTCTTCTTTTTCTAGTTCTTTAAGGTGTAACATGAGGTTATTTATTTGGGATTTTTTTTGTTTCTTGAGATAGGCGTGAATGAGATAAATTTCCCTCTTAAAACTGCTTTCGCTGCATCCCAAAACTTTTGGTAGGATGTATTTTCATTGTCATTTGTTTCTATGTATCTTTTGATCTCGCTTCTAATTTCTTCTTTGACCCAGTCGTTCTTTAAAAGTATGTTGTTTAATCTCCATATGTTTGTGTTTTTTCCTGCTTTCTTTTTGCAGTTGATATTCAATTTCAAAGCCTTGTGATCAGAGAATATGCTTGGTATGATTTAAATCTTCTTAAATTTACTGAGGCTAATTTTGTGTCCCAATATATAGTCTATCATTGAGTATGTTCCATGTACACTAGAAAAGAATGTATAGTCTGATGTTTTAGGATGAAGTGCTCTATATATGTCATTATATTTATTTCATCTAATGTGTCATTTAGGGCTGCTATTTTGTTATTTATTTTCTGTTTGGATGATCTATGCATAGCGGTCAATGATGTATTTAAGTCCCCTAGTATAATTGTGTTTTGGTCAATTTCTCCCTTTAGTTCTGTTAGTAGTTGCTTGGTATGCTTTGGTGCTCCCTGATTGGGGGCATGAATATTGATGACTGTTATGTCTTCTTGTTGTATAGTCCCCTTCACCATTATGAAATGCCCATCTTTGTCTCTTGTTATCTTTTTCACCCTGAAGTCTGTTTCATCTGATACCATTATGGCTACACCTGATTTTCTCTGGGTACCATTTGCTTGGAGTGTCAATTTCCACCCTTTCACTTTGAGTCTATGCTTGTCCTTGTAGCTGAGATGTGTCTCTTGGAGACAGTATATGGTTGGGTTTAGTTTTTTGATCCAATCTGCTACTCTGTGCCTTTTTATTGGTGAGTTCAGTCCATTTACATTTAGGGGGATTATTGATATGTGAGGATTTCCTGTCATTCTATCTTTAGTGTTCTGGTAAGGCTGTGTCTCCATTGTTTCTTTGTCTTTTTGTGGTTGTCTTTTATTTCTGTTTGGTGGTATTCTATGACGTTTCCCTCTGTTTCTTCTTTTATTACAATATATATTTCAGTTCTGGATTTTTTTTGAGTGCTTACCCTTAAATTTATGTAAAAGAAAGTTTGATATTTAGAGTATTCCATTTTCTTCATCACGCTTACTTTCTCCATTCCATATTCGGTTCATGCCTTTACTCTCCCCGTTTTTATGTTTTGGTTGCCACAAATTGTCCCTGTTGGTGGTGGTCAAATAGCCTCCTTTAGTATTTCTTGTACTGCAGGTCGTGTATTAGAAAATTCCCTCAGCTTCTGTAAGTCTGGAAAGGTCTTTATTCCTCCTTCATATCTAAAGGATATCTTTGCTGGATATATTATTCTTGGCTCATAATTTCTCTCTTTCAATAGTTTGAATATTTGGTTCCACACCCTCCTGGCTTGTAGAGTTTCTCCTGAAAAATCTGATGATAATCCAATGGGCTTTGCTTTGTAGGTTACCGTCTCCTTTCCCTGGCTGCCTTGAGGATTCTTTCTTTGTCGTTGATTTTAGACAACTTCAATACAAGGTGCCTTGGAGAAGGCCTGTTGGGATTGAGGTAATTAGGTGTTCTATTTGCTTCTTGGATTCAAGGATACAGTTCTGTCCTGAAGTTTGGGATGTTCTCATGAACAATTTGTTTGAATATATTCTCTGTTCCCTTCTGTCTTTCTTCTCCTTCTGGTATGCCCATTATTCTTATATTGTTCTTTCTGATGGCGTCAGAAAGTTCTTGTAGAGTTCTTTCATTTCTTTCAGTCTCAAGTCTCTTACTTCTTCCATCTGTGTAATTTCCAGGTTTCTATCTTCGATGTCACTGATTCTTTCCTCCATCTGGTCAACTCTATTACCTAAACTGCTCATTTCATTCTTAATTTCTTCTATTGAGTTCTTAATCTCCAGAAATTCTATTTGGTTCTTTTTTTTTTTTTGGACTTGAAAAAACTTTATTTAGAAGAAAACTGTCAATATATGGTGATGGAAGGAGAACTGACTCTGGGTGGTGAGCACACAGTGTGCTTGATATATGGACAATGCACTATAGAATTGTACATTTGAGACCTATGTAATTTTACTAACCATTGTCACCCCAATACATTTAATTACAAAAAAGAAGAAAACTCAAGAAAAGCACAATAATGTACATTTTCATGCTGTGCACGATGAAAAATCTCCACAAAAGTCTTTTTTTTTTAAATTTTTATTTATTTATTTATTTTTTAATTAGTTTCAGGTGCACAAGACAAAGCAAAACTTAGACGTTTATCATTTATATCCCTCACACTGTGTGAACCCCCCTCCCCCCATCCACTATCCCTCTGTGTGTTCCCAAAACCTCTCACCTTCCCCTTATCCCCACCCCCCCGCCCCTCTAGCAACCCTCTGTTTTTCCTCCATGTTTCCAAAACTGTTTCTGATTAGTTCATTCACTTATTCTTTTCTTTAGATTCCGCATATAAGTGAGATCATATGGTATTTGTCTTTCTCTTTCTGACTTATTTCACTTAACATAATGTTCTCTAGGTCCATCCATGTTGTTGCAAATGGTAAGATTTCTTTCTTCTTTATGGCTGCGTAATACTCCATTGTATAAATGTACCACAGTTTCTTAATCCAGTCATCTACTGATGGGCATTTCGGTTGTTTCCAGGTCTTGGCTATTGTATATAGTGCTGCAATAAACATAGGAGTGCATAAAGATTTTTGAATTGGGGTTTTGGATTTCTCCGGATAGATACCTAGGAGTGGGATTGCTGGATCATAAGGTAGTTCCATTTTCAGATTTTTGAGATATCTCCAAACTGTTTTCCATAGTGGCTGCACCAATCTGCATTCCCACCAACAGTGCACCAGCGTTCCCTTTTCTCTGCATCCACGCCAGCACTTGTTGTTTGTTGATTTATTGATGATAGCCATCCTGACTGGAGTGAGGTGGTATCTCATTGTGGTTTTTATTTGCATTTCTCTAATGGTTAGTGAGGTTGAACATTTCTTCATATGTCTGTTTGCCATCTGTGTGTCCTTTTTAGAAAAATGTCTCTTCATGTCCTCTGCCCATTTTTTAATTGGGTTGTTTGTTTTTTTGGAGTTGAGTTGAGTGAGTTTTTTATAAATTTGTGATATTAACCCATCAGATATATCATTGGCAAATATCTTTTCCCAATCAGTAGGATCCCTTTTTGTTTTGTTGATGGTTTCCTTTGCTGTGAAAAAGCTTTTTAGTTTGATGTAATCCCACATGTTTATTTTTCCTCTTACTTCCCTCACGCGAGGGGATATATCAGTAAAAATTTTACTCCGGGTAATGTCTATGAAGTTTCTTCCTATATTTTCTTCTAGGAATTTTATGGTTTCAGATCTTACATTTAAATCTTTAAGCCATTTTGAATTTATTTTTGTATGTGGTGTAAGGAGGTGATCCAGCTTCATCTTTTTGCATGTGTCTGTCCAAGTTTCCCAGCACCATTTATTGAATAGACTGTCTTTACCCCACCGTACATTCTTGCTTCCACTGTCATAGATTAAATGGCCATATAGGCATGGATTTATTTCTGGACTCTCTATTCTGTTCCATTGATCTATGGGTCTGTTTTTATGCCAGTACCATGCTGTTTTTTTTGTTTGTTTGTTTTGTTTTAATTTATTTTTTTAATTAGTTTCAGGTGCACAAGACAAAGCAAAACTTAGACGTTTATCATTTATATCCCTCACACTGTGTGAACCCCCCTCCCCCCATCCACTATCCCTCTGTACGTTCCGAAAACCTCTCACCTTCCCCTTATCCCCACCCCCCCCGCCCCTCTAGCAACCCTCTGTTTTTCCTCCATGTTTCCAAAACTGTTTCTGATTAGTTCATTCACTTATTCTTTTCTTTAGATTCCGCATATAAGTGAGATCATATGGTATTTGTCTTTCTCTTTCTGACTTATTTCACTTAACATAATGTTCTCTAGGTCCATCCATGTTGTTGCAAATGGTAAGATTTCTTTCTTCTTTATGGCTGCGTAATACTCCATTGTATAGGAAACCATCAATAAAACAAAAAGGGATCCTACTGATTGGGAAAAGATATTTGCCAATGATATATCTGATAAGGGGTTAATATCACAAATTTATAAAAAACTCACTCAACTCAACTCCAAAAAAACAAACAACCCAATTAAAAAATGGGCAGAGGACATGAAGAGACATTTTTCTAAAAAGGACACACAGATGGCAAACAGACATATGAAGAAAAGTACCATGCTGTTTTGATTACTGTAGCCTTGTAGTATAATTTGAAGTCAGGTATTGTTATACCTCCCACTTTGTTCTTATTTCTCAAGATTGTTGAAGATATCCGGGGTCTTTTGTTATCCCATATAAATTTTAGGATTATATGTTCTATTTCTGTGAAAAATGTCGTTGGTAGTTTGATAGGAATTGCGTTGAATATATATATTGCCTTAGGCAGTATGGACATTTTAACTATATTAATTCTTCCTATCCATGAACATGGTATGTGTTTCCATCTATTTGTATCTTCTTTCATTTCTTTCTTCAGTGTCTTATAATTTTCTGAGTACAGATCTTTTACTTCTTTGGTTAAATTTATTCCCAGGTATTTTATAGTCTTTGGAGCAATTGTAAATGGAATTCCTTTTTTAATTTCTCCTTCTGATGTTTTATTACTGGTATATACAAATGCAACTGATTTCTGAATATTAATTTTGTATCCTGCTACTTTACTAAATTCATCTATCAGCTCTAATAGTTTCTTGGTGGAGTCTTTAGGGTTCTCTAAATATAGTATCATATCATCTGCATATAATGACAGTTTTACTTCCTACTTACCGATTTGGATGCCTTTTATTTCTTTTTCTTGTCTGATTGCTGTGGCTAGAACTTCCAGCACTATGTTGAATAGAAGTGGAGAAAGTGGGCAGCCTTGCTTTGTTCCTGATTTTAAGGGAAATGGTTTTAGTTTTTCCCCATTGAGTATGATGTTAGCTGTGGGTCTATCATATATGGCCTTTATTATGTTGAGATATGATCCCTCTATTCCCACTTTCTTAAGGGTTTTTATCATGAATGGCTGCTGAATTTTATCAAATGCTTTTTCTGCGTCAATTGATATGATCATATGATTTTTATTTTTCATTTTGTTAATGTGGTGTATCACATTAATTGATTTATGGATGTTGAACCACCCTTGCATACCAGGGATGAATCCCACTTGATCATGGTGTATAATCTTTTTAATATATTGCTGAATTCTGTTTGCTAGTATTTTGTTGAGGATTTTTGCATCTATGTTCATTAGCGATATCGGCCTGTAGTTTTCTTTTTTGTGGTGTCTTTGTCTGATTTTGGGATCAGGGTGATAGTGGCTTCGTAAAAAGTGTTTGGGAGTCTTCCTCCTCTGGATTTTTGGAAGAGTTTGAGGAGAATAGGTGACAATTCTTTTTGAACGTTCTGTAAAATTCACCTGTAAAGCCATCTGGTCCAGGGCTTTTGTTTGTTGGGAGATTGTTGATTACTGATTCAATTTCCTTGGTGGTAATCAGTCTATTCAGGTTTTCTGTCTCCTCTTGAGTTAGCCTTGGGAGGTTGTATGCATCTAGGAAATTGTCCATTTCTTCCAGGTTGTCAAATTTGTTGGCATACAGTTGCTCATAGTAATTTCTTAGGATTTTTGTATCTCAGTGGTGTCTGTTGTCACTTCTCCTCTTTCATTACTGATTTTATTATTTTGGGTCCTCTCTTTTTTTTTTTAATGAGTCTGGCTAAAGGTTTGTCAGTTTGTTTATCTTTTCTAAGAACCAACTCTTGGATTCATTGATCTTTTGTATTGCTTTTCTGGTTTCTATTTCATTTATTTCCGCTCTGATCTTTATTATCTCCTTCCTTTTACTCCCTTTGGGCTTATTTTGTTGTTCTTTTTCCAGATCCCTTAAGTGTGAAGATAAACTGTTGATTAGTGATGTTTCTTGTTTCTTAAGGTAGGCCTGCAATGCTATGAACTTCCTCTTAGGACTGCTTTTGCCTCATCCCATAGATTTTGGGTCGTTGTATTTTCATTTTCGTTTGTCTCGAGATATCTTTTGATTTCTTCCTTGATCTCCTGTTTGACCCATTCATTATTTAGTAACATATTATTCAGCCTCCATGAATTTGTGTGTCTTCCAGTTTTTTTCCTGTAGTTCATTTCTAATTTCATAGCACTGTGGTCAGAGAAGACAATTGGTATGATTTCAATTTTCTTAAATTTATCCAGACTTGCTTTGTGGCCTAACATATGGTCTATCTTGGAGAATGTTCCATGTGCGCTTGAGAAGAACGTGTATTCTGCAGCATTGGGGTGGAATGCTCTGAAAATATCGGTTAAATCCAAGTGGTCCAATGTGTCATTTAAGGCTGTTGTTTTCGTATTGATTTTCTGTCTGGAAGACCTGTCCCTTGTTGTCAGAGGTGTGTTGAAGTCCCCTACTATGATAGTGTTACTGTTGATCTCCATCTTTATGTCAGTCAATATCTGTTTTATATATTTAGGTGCTCCTATGTTGGGTGCATAGATGTTTACTAGGGTTATATCCTCTTGTCGAATTGATCCCTTTATTATTATATAGTGTCCATCTTTGTCTTTTAATATTTTCTTCATTTTAAAGTCTATTTTGTCAGAGATAAGTATTGCAACTCCAGCTTTTTTCTCATTTCCATTTGCATGGAATATCTTACTCCAACCCTTCACTTTTAGCCTGTGTGTGTCTTTTGATCTGAGGTGAGTCTCTTGTATACAGCATATACAAGGGTCTTGCTTTCTTATCCATTCAGCCACCCTATGTCTCTTGATTGGAGCATTTAAACCATTTACATTTAAAGTGATTATTGATAAGTACATAGTTATTGCCATTTTTAAATTTGTGGTTAGATTGTTTTCATCTTTCTTCTATTTACAGAAGTCCTTTTAGTATTTCTTGCAATGCTGGCCTGGTGGTAATGAATTCCTTTAGCTTATTCTTTTCTGGGAAGCTCTTTATCTCCCCGTCAATTTTAAATGATAGCCTTGCTGGATAAAGCAACCTAGGTTGTAGGCCTTTGTTTTCCATCACTTTGAGTATCTCCTGCCACTCCCTCCTGGCCTTCAATGTTTCTGCAGAAAAGTCATTTGATAGTCTTATGGGAGTTCCCTTGTATGTAACCCTCTGTCTTTCTCTTGCTGCTTTTAGGATTCTCTCTTTGTCTTTAATCTTTGCCATTTTAACTATAATGTGTCTTGGAGTGGACCTGTTTGGATTTATCCTGGTTGGAACTCTCTGCACTTCCTGGACTTGTATGTTGGTTTCCTTCATCAGGTTAGGGAAATTTTCAGATATTATTACTTCAAATATGTTCTCAATCCCTTGTTTCTTCTCTTCACCTTCTGGTATTCCTATGATGCGCATGTTGTTGCGCTTGATGTTATCCCATAGGTCTCTTAAACCATCTTCATTGTTTTTTATTCTTTTTTCTTTCTGTTGTTCTGTTTGGGTGATCTCTGCTAACTTGTCTTCTAAGTCGCTGATTCGATCCTCTGCTTCATCTAACCTGCTGTTAATTCCTTCAAGTGAGTTCTTTATTTCGGTAACTGTGTTCTTTAGTTCTAACTGGTTGTTCGTTATGATTTCTACATCCTTCTTGATGTCCTCTCTAAGTTCCTTAAACATTCTTATCATCAGTATTCTGAACTCTGTCTCTGACAGTTTGGTTACCTCTGCTTCATTTAGTTCCATTTCTGAAGGTTTCTTCTGTTCTTTTATTTGGGATATGTTTCTTTGTTTCCTCATTCTGGCTGACTCTCTGTGTTTGCTTCGATGTATTAGGTAGATGCCCTGGAGTTCTTAGTTCTTGCTGGATTAGTATATAATAAATGTCCTTTATATTTGACTTGCACTACTGTTCTTCTCCCCTCGTGTGCTCTAAAAGTGACTCTTGTGTTGTGTATATTGTCCTGTTAAAGAAGATCCTTAATTGCTTTTTGCTTGTGAGTAGGTGGAGTTAACTCCTAGGCTGACTAGTTGTGAGACTTGGCTTTGCCCACGCAGGGTATTCTGCTGCGTGAGGGTTGACCGCTTAGATGTGGTTTGCCCTTTGGCCTCTATGTGCCTGTAAAGAATCCCCTCTGAGTGTGTCACTTGTAGGTCAAACCCGGTAGTACTCTGGCTTGGTCTGGAGTTGGCCGCTGGGTATGTTGAATCTTGTGCCTCTTAAGCTGGGCACTGGTAGGGCAATTACAGAACAAAGCAAATCACCAAGCACAACAATAACAACAAGGAAAAAGTCAAATACATTCACATGTAAAAAAACAATCGACAACCCCCACTCGACACAAGCAAAGATGTCAGAAATATAAAGACAAATCAAAACAGAACAAAACAAAACAGCGCCAGTTGTGGCTTAAGCCCACCAAGTAATCTCCAGGTTGTTCTCTGCTGTAGCACAGAGTCCCCACTCGACACAGGCAAAGATGTCAAAAATATAAAGACAAATCAAAACAGAACAACAACAACAAAAAAAGACAGCACCAGTTGTGGCTTAAGCCCACCAAGTAATCCCCTGCGTATTGTGAAGGTAGAGCCGGTCACCTGATGCCCAGAGTGACTCTGAGGCTGCAGCTTTAGATGCGTGGGGCTGAGGGGTCTGGACAGTAGGTTTTACAAAGTCAGTGCAGTTTCTGCCCTTGCCGGCACATATGCACACCGAGAATAGCACCACCAGCCCTGTGTCCAGCTCTCCTGAGTCTTAGGGCACCTCTTCCCTGTGTGTGTGTGTGGCCGGCAGGGAATTCCTCAGCTGCTGAAAGCTGAGTGCTGTATCTGCCACTTACTGCTGATCCCTGGGAGTGCCTCCGCCGATGTAATTGCCCCGCCCTAGGCAGGCCAGAAAGGGTGGGGGCTGGGGATGGAAAGAGGGGTCTTCACTTTCCCAGCCCAGCTGTGTCACACCCCACCCACAGGCCAGAAACGGTGGTATCTGGGGGTGGATGAGTCTTCTGTCTCCTAGTCTAGGGGAAACCACACTCTTCTCAGCCTCTTCCGTGGGCCAGAGCCAGCGACCAGTCTTCCCATAGCCCAAACCCCAAGGCTCCTCTGTAATCTGACACTGCTCTTCAGATCAGGAGCCAGTTCAAGTCTCTGGAAGGGTGGGGGTAGGATTGGAAGAGCGGGGGGAGGGGCCCAGGTATGGAGTTTAATAGCCTCAAATGCTAGATATCCTCCCTCTGCGGGGGGGAGAGGTCTGCTGTGGGACGCAAAGTAGAGTCCGCCACCTGGCTTTTGTGTTCTCTCTTTTGTCCTGGGAACCCCTGCGTCTCTGCAGCTGGGGATGTGTTTGCCCCGCTCTAGGCTGGCTAGAAAGGGTGGGGGCTGGGGATGGAAGGAGGGGTCTTCTCTTTCCCAGCCCCGCTGTCTTAACACTCTTCCCGCAGGCCAGAAAAGGTGGTGGCTGGGGGCTGAAGATTCCCAGCTCCTAGCCTCCTCCCTGGGCCCGCCTGTCTTCCCGGAGCCCGGGCTCCAAGGCGCCTCTGTAATCTGCCGCTGCTCCTTAGTGCAGGGGCTAGATCAAGTCTCTAGAAAGGCGGGGGTAGGGTCGGAAGAGCAGGGGAAGGTGCCCAGGCACGGAGTCTGTGTTCTTTGTCCGGCCCAAGGACCAACTGAGGTTATTAGCTGAAGTTAATGCTGGATATGCTGCCCCTGCAGCGGGAGAGGTCCGCTGTGGGACGCAGGGCAAAATGCCCACCTCCTGGCTTCTGGGCTCTCCTCCGTCCTGGGATATCCTGCGTATCTGTAGCCGTGGGTGTGGGCTGGAATTTCATAGGCACAGGTGCGGAGCAGATTTCCACAACCCAAGGGTGGGGGCCGAATTTCTACCGCCACAGGTGTGGACCGCGATTCCAACCCGCGTCCCCACCGCCGCCGCAGGTGCAGCGTGTCTCTGCTCCGCTCCCTTCCTTCTTCCCCTGCTCACCCAATTTTTCCCCACCTGCAAGAAATCCCTGAGCGAGTCTCTTCGCTGTTCTGCGTGATGAGCAGAGAGTCCTTTGATGGGTTATAAGCTTCCCGTTTCTGATAAGATCCGACGGAGAACTCAAAAAGTGCGCCCCGCTGCCGCCATTCCTATGACGTCACTATTTGGTTCATTTTTAAAATTTCAATATCTTTCGTAAAACGGTCATGTTGTTCTCTGTGTTTCTGAGTTCAGTAAACTGACTTTGTGTGTTTTCTTGCATCTCGTTGAGTTTTTTCAGAACTGCAATCTTGAATTCTCTGTGTTAAGTCACATATTTCCATATGTTTAAGGTCCTTTTGTGGAGACTTTTTACTTTCTTCTGAGCTGTCTTGTTGCCTGGTTATTCATGGCAATTACTGATTTACTATTTCTCCTCCTAGACATCTACAGGAGTGGCTTCTACAACAGGTTGATAGGAAGAGGTCTTTGTTTAGTTTTCCGGTATTTGTCGGTAGAATGTTCTATTTTCTCTCTGACTGCAACCTTTCTTTTCTCTCTCACACGGTAGTGCTATGTTTTCTCTGCATTATTCCAGCTTCTCATACAATGGGGGGATTCCCTGGGAGATGGGCTTCTCCTCTGTTAATAGTTTGCCTGGGTCACAGGGTGCAGTGTCCGTGTGGGTATGCGGAGAGCTTTTGAAGTTCTAAAGCTCTTCCTTCACCAGATTCAGAGCCCATATGTTTCAGCAGTTCTGTTTACTCCTGCAGGGATCCACCCAGATAGGTGGGGCTAGGGGAGGGTGAGTTGTGAGAGGTAGCCCAGAGCAATGGCAGCGACCACCACCACAGCCAGTCCTGCTTCCACAGCTCCCTCCGCTTTGCGGGAACTAGTTGGGCTACAAATCTGTGTCTGCGGTCCACAGTTCTCAGAACAGCAAATATTCTGTTTTTTTTTTTATCTGACACTGCCACTGTTCCACCTCCAGCATCAGTCAGGTGGGGGCGGGGCGAGCTCTGGGAGGATAGGAAGGGGGCGGCCAGTTTCAGTGCCTAAGGTCTCCATTCTCTGCTCAGCAGTGAGGGCTCAAACCACCGTTTTCAGCCCTCCTCCCTCAGTCCTCTCTCTGAGGTCTCTGCTGTGAGCCTTGGGCTCAGCCATGCTATATGCTGACCTGTCAGCCCTGTGGGCCATAAGTGGAGCCCTAGCAGTCCCAGTTCTTCCCTGTCCCACAGCTGCAGTAGTTCCGGGATGCAGCGAGCTCGGAGCAATAAGTCAGGTCTGTGTCCTGTGTCCGTGGAGCTCCGTCTCCACACTTCTCCCCTCCCTCCTCCACTGCTGGCGCGATTTGCTCACCTTTCGGTGAATTCAGCAGTGGGCCTCCCCGTCTTGCCTGTCTGCTGTGCAGGGTGTCCTTTGTGGAGTCATGTGTTATTTGATTAGTTGTAAATTCCAAGGGAGACCCACAGAGGCTCACCTCACGCCGCCATTTTGATCCAAGATCAACTTTGAATTTCTTACCATAGTCATTTCTTACAGGGCAGCCGATTTATTGTCTTCTTTACTCTGTTTCTCCTAGCTTACAGCTTCCATCCCAATAATGCAAACTTACTGATTATCAAAGTACAATGCTTAATTTTTGCAACTCAGTTTACTACCACTGGTATCATATTTGCTTTATCTTCATTCTCTTGGTCATGAATTTCCATGTCTATTTGATAAAGCTTTCTGTATATGTCTTTTACATTAACATTAGAAAAAATTAGAATTAAGCAACAGGGGAGCAGGAGGTCGGTGGTAGAACAGATGTGACGATTCCACTGTAAAGTCTCATGACAACTGGAGTTAAATTAGAAGAAGAATGTGACATGTGTCTGATGGACAGAATCATACTAGGAAGTATTAGCTGTGTTTTGTTTGTAGTCTGTCCTGATGTTAGGCTGGGTGGGTGCAGCTAAAAGTATTTTATTCATATGAATTTGGGAGGGAGTCATGGGGAAGCTCCAAATTATGCATGGAGTTTTCCATTTTGGCTGAGCTAAGCTTTTTCATGAAAGAGTATCCAAAGTATTTGCTATGAAATATTCAAGTGACTCTGCAATCTTGGGTGGGGAGAATGAAGAGGCAGGAATTAAGACTTTAATATGAGGCCCCTCTTTTTTTATATAAAGAAGCACGTATTTATATTTTTGTTAATAAAAATGTACTAAATTAAAAAATGGTCATTTTTTACTCATGCTCACCATTCTCCCACCTTGTTCTGTTGCTTTCAACTAGACTAGTCAGTTTCCTTCCTTCTGCATGTATTACAGTGCTATGTGTTCTGTGAACACTCAGTCAGTCAGTCAAATTGACATCCAATCGTCCTAAAGTCAAGCTCCTTCCTCCAGGGAAGCTTGGTCTGAATATGTCAACCCTTTTACCACCTTATCCCACTTAACTTTACCCATTTTCATAGAAATTTGGGTTTTGTAAAATCTGTCTTGGACCTTATTTTGTGGATTGATTTTTTTAAAGGTATGTTTTTGGGTCTAAAATAATAGTCTCCCTCTTATTTAAAGTTGAGAAAACCATATATAAATACCAACAGAATAGGTGACCACCAAGGTTTGAGGAATGAAATTCCCTCAGACCCCAAAAATTTCTTTTCTAAAGACTTGTAATTTCTACCATTAGAGATTATTATTTTGGATTATACTGCAAATACCCTTTAAGAGAGGAATAACTGATTATCAATACTTACAGTAACCTAATTTACCATCCTTAGGAAGCCAATAATCTCAAAAAGCCAAAGGAATGGTATAAATTTCAAAGTGGAGAAAGGCAAAGGAACAAATTCAGATTCTGAAAACACACCTGAAGAGGAGAGGTCACAGTAGGACATACTTGAAAGTGGCATAACGATTCTGAATGTAGGGGAAGTATAGAAACCCAGTGGGATAACGAAATAGAGAAGGAAGAACACATTTACTTTGTCTATCTTACAGCTGAAACCTAGT
This sequence comes from Rhinolophus sinicus, assembly GCF_036562045.2. Lineage (NCBI taxonomy): Eukaryota > Metazoa > Chordata > Mammalia > Chiroptera > Rhinolophidae > Rhinolophus > Rhinolophus sinicus. Next base: position 78,393 of record NC_133765.1, on the reverse strand, counting down.
GGTGAGAGTTTGCAAAAGACAGAATTTTCACTAATTACAAATAGAACTACAAGAATGAAGGAGCCCACATAATCATTTACTGTTGAATAGAGCTCATGTAATTATTAAAATATTTAGTTTATAATTACACATTAATTTCCTTAGATACTTACGTATTTGAGAAAATATGAGAAGGGAAAATTCCCTGGGCTGTGGCGGGAGCCTGAAGTCCTATTTATCAGGAAAAGAAAATTATAATTAGTTTGTATCCTGCCCCAGCAACTTGTAAAATTGTCATTAATATGCTATACTAGGTCTTCATTCTCTGTTGTCACTGCCTTGGTTAAAAGTCTCCAGAGACTCTACCATGAAGTCTTAATTCTTAAGCAAGGCATAAAACATAGCATACAAATCTGATGCTCTTACCTACCTATCCAGGGTCTTCTCTGGCTATTCTTTCAGATGGGTTCTGTGATCCAGACACACAGAATGACTTATAATTTCCTAAATATACCATGTTTTCAATGCCTCTGGGCTCTTGTTTTTGCCATTTCCTTTGTCTGGAGCACCTCGTTCCTTCTTTTAACTTCTGATGTTTTAGGTCTCATTCAGCTTGTGTTAAGTCCTCTAAAAAGCTTTCCTTGCAACTTGCCTAAGTAAGTAAATATCCTTCTCTATTTCTCCTTACATATGCTGTATGTTTCTATTGTAAAACTCATAATGCTATATTGTAATTAAGAGTTCACTCTTCTGTCTCTCAGACTATGATATAAACTTACCACTAAACACATATTATTTAATGTGATTTATTTGTTGAATGCATAATTTAAAATGGTTTATTTGTTGAATGCATAATTTAATCAGTATGTTTCCTCACCATTTATTCATTGATTTGTCTGTCAGTCTTTTCCCACTTAAGTATTGTCTAGCAAGACTCCATTCCTGGATTTTAGTAACTACTCGGGATGCAGATGACACAGGGAGTCCTTGTGCAGAACATCTCTACAGGCACACTGGATTCGTGTACGTCAATTATGCAACTATACAACAAATACAAGTTTTAGACAGAAAAAATGTCCTGGTTACAGAAAGTAATATTGGTAATTAGAGCCAATTCAAAGTCAAGTTTAAATGGTTACTCTTGTTTCTTCCAATAAATGAGTGAAAAATAGGTACACATGATATGTATAAAAATTCTTACTTAAATCCTATGAACCTTTCTGAGTTTGTTTCTGTAGATACGTTTTTGTGTGTGTTCAGTTTTGGAGAAGAAGTAATGGGAATTCAGAGTGCACTGACCTGAGAAATTAATCATGAAAACAATACTATTTTAAAAGCACAATAAAAAACAAACAAAAACCTCTTCTACAGTTTCTAATAATAAGCTGCAATGAATATTCTAAAAAAAATTGCCTAGAATTATGTATAAAACATTACAACCATCTTCTTAAAAATAGCTAAGCTTTCAAGAAGGTAAGGGAAATCTTTGTGAGTAAAAAATTTGGGGGAACACAAATCTGGAGTGGTAAGCAGTATTAAAGCTGATGTCTGTGCTATGAGTATTGGCCATAACTACAAACTTAATAGCAGATTAGAGGAGTTAAAGCAGGATATCAAGGGTAAACAAAATGGGGAATTAAAACTAAGAGCCCCTAAAAATATACTGGAACCCAAAGAGCTACATCTTCTGAGAAAGAGTGGTCTAGAAAAAGGCATGCCACAGAGGTAGCAGTACAAATAAACTATGTCTTAGTTTTAGCATGGATAGAGGAAGAAGAGTCATGGTAGGACATACTTTAAAGTGGCATAAAGGCTGACAGAGACACAGGGTATGAAGAATTAAGAGGATCCTGGGACCTCTTCTTGACACGAAATATTCTTTTTAATTGAAACTCTGTTCACAAAGCAATAATTAGTGTCTCATTCCTATTGGGCTCAACCCGAAGATCAGTGCACAGTACAGTGTGTGTGGGTGACATGGAATTTCAGAATTGAACTCTGTGCCTGTAAACGTTCCCTAAATAATTGTTGTGTATATGACACCTGTATAATAAAAAGTATTCTCGATAGAAAAAAAATAAAGTGCTAAGAAAAAATAACTGTCCCCAAGAACTTGTAAACCTAGCCATCATTATATCCCAGAACATGGGTAAAATACAGTTTTTATCAAATAAAATTTGAGAGTTTACTCCCAAAATGTATTCATTAATGATATTTCTAAAGAATGGATGTAATTCAGGAAGAATGAAAGTTATTCTATAACATATAAAATGCAAAAAGGAATGGTAAACAAAAAATGGAAAACACGTGGGTAAATATAAATAAAATTTGGATAAAAAATAGAACACGTAATTTAGCTAGTAAAAATTCAAAACTAAATTATTGGTTAAATATGATATAATGAATAAATTGTTCTAACTCTGACTTTTACTTTAAGTATCTATGTTAAAATTTAAGTGTAATTGTCAAAAGAAATATATAGTACACAATTTCCAAACCAGTAGAAGGAAAACTGAATTAAAAAATAAATTTAATACTCTAAAAGCAAGAAAAGAATAAAATACTAAAAAGAAAGGCAAACTGAAAGTACAAATAAGGCAGTAAAAAATCTTCCAACAATTTATAATTAACATAAATATAAGTGGCTAAAATTCAGTTAAAAGTAGTAAATTGGAAGACTGAATAAAACTAAAGCAAAATCTAGGGGAAGAGTGTTTACAGGAGACACATCTAAACATATAAAGACATTATGATTGAAAGCTGATATAGCTATATTGATATCAGACGTTTTAAATTTAAGACAAACATCATTTACAATGAAGGACAATGTATAATACGTAATAAGATCCAATTCACCAGGATAACCTTGGATATGTCTAATAACCCAGATCAACAAATTAAAAGCAAAAATGGACAGAGCGACATGGAGGAGTTGAGAACTATCTTATCATGTCCAATAATTTTTATAATGAAGAGTAAAAAAAAATTAAGTATATAAAATAATCGAACTGCACAATTAAACATCTTGATTGAATGGGAATTTTTAGAACATTGAACACCCAATTGACAACATTTATTGTTTTCAACCACACAGAACAGTAAAAAAAAAATCATTATGTGTGCTAAGCCAATAAAGCAATTCTTCATAAATTGCTCTCTTTATGAGAGTATAAAGACCGTGCTCTCAGTCCATAAAGCAATTAAATTGGAAATCAATCACAAAAATAAAACTAGAAGTCCAGAATGCTTAAAATTTAAAAACTAGTTCATGAATACAAAATAAGAAGATGGAATTTAGATATGATTTAGAAAAGAATGAAAATGTTGCACAGCAAGTGTTGCAGGACATTTAAAACTCTTACATATCACCAATTGTCACACATTGTTCTAAGCACTTTACAAATATTAACATATTAAATTGCTATAGTAATCTTATGAACTATGTACTATTATTATTCTCATTTTATAGTTGGAAAACTAAAGAACAAAGTTAAATAAATTGGCAAAACATAAATTTTAAGTGTTGGAGTATGGATTCAACTTAGCTAGTCTGGGGTCAGAGTATATGTCCTTACCCATTAGGCATACTGCCTTGCAATCATCTGATCTGTATGGATAGGATATATGATGACTTTATGCCAATAAATTTGAAAATTTAGAAAAATTGAATAAATTTACAAGAAAAGTGTAACTTGACAAAAACTTGAAAATAAATAGAAAATGTGAATAGTTCTGAATCACTAAAGTAATTAAATTTGTAGCTTAAAATTTTTTGTTCATTAAGAGAGCTAGGACCAGCTTAAATATTTTGCCAGTGATTTCTACCAAACATTTAAGGAATATATCATTCCAACTCTAGAAATTTCCAGAAAATAATAAAAGAGGCAGTGCAACTCATGAAGCTATTGTCATCTTGACAAGAAAACCAGACCAGGATACTATGAGAAGGGAATATTGCAGCCCAACTTCTGTCAAGAACCTAGATAATAAAATCCTAAAAAATTACTAGAAAACCTAATGTAAAAGTGTATGAGGAAAACAATACATAATAAATAGAAATAATTTAATCAAGCAATGCATCATTGCTCTAACAACAAAAAAATGAGTAAACAGATACATAGAATACATTTTTAAAAAGTGAACATTCAATGATTTAAAAAAAAATCTTAGTAGATTACAAACAGAAGGGTATTTCCTTAACCTGGCATTGTTATATACCAAGATGTTACAGTAGACATCATTTTATGGTGAATAATTTTAAGATATGTTTTCTAAAATCAGAAAGAAGACAGAAAGTCCACTTTCATCACTTTGTTTGCCATCTCTATGAAGGCCCTAAGAATGGGAAGAGTGCCAGAAATAATTTAAAACTATAAAATTACAAAGGAATTAACAAAGTTTTCATTATTTGTAGATGATATAATTATATTAAAAAACAAGAGAATCAACAGATAAGGAAGAATAATTAATTACAGAATTTGGAAAGGTTGCTGGACACATAATCATGACACAGAAATCAATTACATTTCTATAAGCAACAAGCAGTTAGATAATATACCATTTTAAATAACAACAGAAGTATTAAGTACCTAGGAATAAATCTAACAAAACATGTAGAAGGGCTATCTGGAGAAAATTACTAAACTTAATACAAGGTAAAGAAGTGTAATTTCCATTAAATAGAGTGACAGACGGTTTACATTAATGGGGAGAATCAGTATTCTAAAGATACCTATTCTCTATATATTGATTGATAGTTTCATTGCAATTTCAAACACCTCAGCAGTGTGTGTGTGTGTGTGTGTGTGTGTGTGTGTGTGTGTGTGTGTGTGAGAGAGAGAGAGAGATCAATTTCAAATTTGTTTGGAGGAAAGTAAGGTGATAATTAGCTAAGGCACTACCAGAAAAGAACAAGAAAGTGGTAGGAGTGGGCAGGTGGGGCAGAGAGTATGAGTTTTATTTCCTTTGTTGATCTCAAAATCTTATGAAGGATCAAGAGTGTGATACTAGCGCTATGACAGACAAACTGGTCTTTTGGAACAGGATACAGAAATCAGAAACAGATCCACACATATATGGTATCTGAATGTATTAATGATACAGCATTCCAGAGTGTATGAGTCACATATATTTATCTACATGTTGTATCTGTCATATATACATTCTGAAACAATACTTAAGACAAATGGAAAGGCATTCAATGTTCAAAGAAAGAGAACAATTAACATTAAAAGTGTCAACTTTCTCAAATGAAAACATAAAACTCCTCATTTTTTGATGTCTCTAGTATGTTTCTTTCACAAAGGCTCGCCAGACTACCCTAGGCAGACCTAGGCACTGTCTTCTCTGTACTTGCTCTGATTTGTTTACATACCTACTGTCTTTATTAATATTGGGTTGTAGTGATTGACATGACAGTCTCCTCACTTCACTGTAATAGCCCTGGATAAGAACCATTGGTTTTCTTAATTCAATATTTAGCACCATACCCGCCATGAAGCAGTTCAATAAATGCTCGTTGAAAGAATGAATTAAAATATTGCATAATTTACTCAGTAGCTGTTGCTGATATTTACCTGATTCACAGATGTAGTCTGATCTTTTGTTTTGTCTTTCACTCCAAACAGCATTTAGCTCCTTCTGTATAATCCAAACAATAAAACAAACATTTTAAAGGTCTTTTTATCGAGAGTTTGAAAAAAATATATATATATACACATATATATACAAAATATATATACATATACATAAATTTGAAATACAGAAATTTCAGATTTTGAGAACTTCCCTTAATTGTCACTTTTTAAGAAGTACATACATTTTGTGATTTTATAATACATCTATCATTTACAGAATTCAAATGTTCATCGTTGTGTCATAGGAGGTCCATAAGACCACCTACACATTTGGCGGTTGGTTAAGACTCATGGGACTCAGAATATACGTTTACTCACATCTAAGATTTATTACAAGAAAAGGATACACTGTAGGATAAGTAAAGAGAACAGACCCAGGTAAGTCTGGAAACATCCATGTATAGTCTTCCTGATGTTCTCTCTCTCCTGTGAGAGGCCATGCAGCAATAAGAAATGCAGGAACAGGTGTGCTATGTGTCTGCCCAGGGAAGTCCATTAGGAACTTAGCACTCAAAGGTTTTTACTGAAGGCTGGTCGTGAACACAGCCTGAATGCATCGCCAGATTCCAGCCTTCCCAAGAGAAAAGCAGATTTCGGCAAAAATTGTTTGCAGTGTCTAGGTATAGTGTACCACCCATTCAGTTAGGAAAAGCTCCATACCCATTGGGGAATGTTAGAATAGCCAAGTTCCCAAACACTGGCCAAAGGACAACCTTGCAAGCAGGCCCTTTTAAAGACAGCAGTGTCATGCCTCCTACGTTAACACTTCTCTGCCTAATAGTATTCACTGGTATTCCAAAACAACTGCACTGATGAGTAAGGAAGTTAGTCAACTCAATAAAACAAAAGCATAGGTGTGTTTTTTTTTAACAAAGTTAACAACATAGAAAAGTTTAGGCGGAGACTGAAGGCAGAAAACAGGTTTCCTGAATACATAAGGATGTCGCTCTCTAGACGTGTCCAAGAACTTGACCTGCTCAGAGAGGTAAATCCAGGACAAGAACTTCTCTTTTCTTCTTAGGTCTGAGAGACAAACATGAGCCACCACAAATACATTTTATGACAGAGGAAGCCTATATAGAAAATGTTGAAAACAGCGTAATTACTTATAATAAAAAGCCATTTCTCATAATAAATTAGATACTTGTGGACATATGATACTCATTGGAGATCAATGTGGGTGGTGGATTTAATATACCCATTACCCAAAAAAGGTCAATAATAAAATTTAGGCACTGTTTTATAAGGAGTTTATTTTTTTCCTTTTTTTTTAGTAAAGGACATATCCTTTGAAATCTATTGGACAATATCACAACTTCAAATGTCAAAGTTGTTAAGAAATCTTTTCCTGACTCATCACACTTAATGTAGATGCTGACATAGAACATTGAACTGTAAAATGTTTATTTATAATAAAACTCCAGTACAAAAAGCATATTATGGTAAACATACTACATTTTAGAAGTTATGCATAATATAATGCCATGTATTATGCGTTAGAGATCACAGAAAATGATGCCACTTTCTACCTTAATCAAGTAGAATTCATTTGGAAAGAATTTAGTAAATTTCCAGTTTATTGAAATCTCTTTCAAACCATGTTAACTCTTTAGCACAGTTGAACCAATTAACACTGTGCTACTAATAAAATTGAAGATGTGATTTTGACTTCTATAATAATAAGTTGGCAAGCCATAGAGAAAAAAAATTGCTACATCCAGCAGCTGAACCCTGACTCTTTGCTGGTAACTTTTCACCGCAGGTAACTGATCATAGGTCAGAAGGCAATGGGAAGAGATAGTATGACTGTCCCGGAATAATCCATCAGTACTAGTCAAAGCCCAATCAAAGAAATCCAATTTGATACTTCCTCTTAAGGCTGAAGGTACATACTGTGAACTATCATGATAGCCTATATTTAGGAAGACTATCCTAAGGCTATTAAAATTTTATTATGGCATGATTAATTTCAGGGAATAAACCTATTCTGTATGTTCACTTTATGAATGAAAATTTGTTATACCAATGATGATGAGGTACCATAAAATGGTACCTCATTTATTCTGTTTGCATTTGGGGCGAAAAACAATATTATATACCTCATGCTTTGTAGGACCCAAATGAGACTGTGAAGATCTGGGAATATTTCTTGTGGGTGAAGTTTGAGCCGATGTAATTGAATCTTTAGCTGAGATGTACATAGCTCCTACAGGAAGAAGAGATACGTTTAAATATGAGAAGATAATATTGCTGTAAGGAGGGTGAATATTAATGAATTGACCCAGTGTTCTCTCTGCTGAGAGGCCACAATCACTGGATTACCATAATAATGGATTTGAGTTGAGGAAGTACCTGAAAGAATACTATGACCTTTTTTGATATTCACAAGTTTTCAGTGGCTCACTATTACTCTCAAGGACAAGACTGAAATCCTTAACCTCTGATCTTAATCCATTTAATATTATGGCAGCTTAATCCCGCTAACTAACCTCAGACCATGGCCTGAATTAACTGTTTGCATTTCATTCAGTCTGCAGTGGAAAACCACTAATGACTCGAATAGGGGAATAACCAAAGCTATGTTTAGGGAGATTGCTTTCCCAATAAATGTATGGCAGATTAAAAACAGGAGGACAAAACTGGAGGAAGGGTACTGAAATAGTAGGGGATGGAGGAAACCAGGGCAGAAGCTATGGGCATGGAAAAGCAGAGAGGGTAAGACCAGTTAAGGAGGTAGATTAGGCAGAAAATGGCTACGTTGGAATGCAGAACACAAGAAAGAAGGAGTCAAAGATAACTCAGGTTTTGTTCCTGGGGGAAATAGAAGAATCAAGAAGATGATGAATTTGATTTTATATTGAATTTCAATGACCACTGAATAGAGGTGTCTGTTGTTTTCTATGTGTATATGTAGGACGTGCATGGATCTTTAGTGACTTCTGGAACCCTAACAAGGCAGATAAAAACTTAGTCAATGTGCTTTCTGCTCCAGGCTACGTAGGAAATAGGATGTATTGTCTGTGGGGAATTGATGGCAGTGGACCCCATAGGGACCTTCCTGGCTCAGTACCATAACCTACTGCACCACAATATGTCAGTAACTTACTTTACCTATCATTATAAATAGCCACAGCAGGGACCCTAACTTTTCCACAGTTTGCAAACTTCAAAAGCCATACTCATCAAGCAATCACTCAAATATATGGGCTAATTATAACATCTATATGCATAAACAAATTTATACCATGCTTTATTTTCTAAACAACCAACATTTTTATAATCAGGTAGAACAAATACCTTGGAAAACTATATAATGAAACCTCAATTATGTACTTAAGTAACAAAAGAATTATATTTTTCATTTTCTTACCTCTATCATTGCCAGTACTTGATTTTTTATTTATCACTCCATATTTCTATATGGTACAACATTAAAGAGAAAAGCATTCATGAGTAACAGAACTTCTGAAAAAGATTTTGCTTTCTATAACCCAAATAAAGATTTTCCCCCCCGCTTTATCCCCTCATTGTCTCATGAAAATTGTCTCAGGGAGAATACATCTTACTAACATCGTATGCTATCTTTCACAGGGATCTCAAATTTAACTACTTCAAAATTGAGTTCAATATGTAGCAATGCACAAATTTGTTCCTCCTGTTCCATATTTTGTTTAAATCATAGAATCCATTCAATGGTTGTCTTAAAAATTTAGAGTCATACAATTTGTCTCAGGGAAATACAATCCAACCCATTCCAATCCAATCTAATGCTTAATGAATGCATTGCCTCGACTCAGAATTTATCACCCCAGACCCTCTTTTGATTGTAATAACATTTTACTGTGTCTATGTGGCCCACTAGACAACGAATCCTCAAGTGATTATGGCTTATTCATCTTGGTATCCTATGTGACTTAGTTTCCTCATTTTCCCTTCCTCTGGCTTAACACAGGGCTTGGCCAACAGTAGATGCTCAATAAATATTAGGTATTAATATCATTATAATTGCTAAATATTTGCTTGGACTGGTTTCTGCTAAATTACATAGTGAGTGTAGCACAGAGGTAACTCCACACTTCAGGGAAATGGATCAGGTTTCATGAATAGACCCCGATATCCCTAACCAAAAAGTACTATGATAGTAGTGAAGGAGATAATTCATAGAAGTGAAAGTTAACTAGCTAAATTAATAATCACCATACAAAAGTTTGAGACAACTTTATACCTTTTCTTCAGTGCTATTATGTTGTGCATCTGTCTGAAAAACAGATGGAGCTGCTGAGTTTTTGGCATTCTTTGAACTACTTAGACATTGATGAATAGCATTTGCTGCAGGTTCTAAAAAGAAATGAAATAGAAACACTGTGGTTTTTTTAAACAAACAACTTATTGAAGTAAAACTGAAATACAATAAACTGCACTCATTTAAATTGAATAGTTTTAAAATGTCTACAACTGTGAAACCATCACTGCAATCAAAATAACATTATCACCCTCAAAAGTTTTATCATCCACCTTTGTAATCCATCCATCCCTCTCCTCTCATCCCCTGACAACACTGCTCTCTACCTCTCACACAAGCTTAGCTTGAATTTTTTTGAATTTTATATGAATGGAATCATATAGTATGAACTCTTGGCTTCTTTTACTCAACATAATGTTGCATGTATTAATAATTTGTTCCTTTTTATTTCTGAGAAGTATCCCATGGTATGGATATTTCCCAATTATTTATCCACTCACCTGTATTTGGGTTGTTTCTGGTTTTTGCCTCTTGGAACTAAACCTTTATGAATGTTCATGCACAAGTGTTTGTGTGAACATATTTTTTTTCATTTTTATTGGGTAAATACTAAGTAGTGGAATGACTAGATCATATGGTAGATATGTGTTTAATGCCAAACTGTTTTCCAAAGTGGTTTTACCATTTTACATACCATTCAGCAGTGCATTGGCATTTCAATTCTTCCACATATTGTCCATACTTAGTAAGCAGAAGGGAAATGGTAAAGATCAAAGTGAAAAATAAAAGAAGTAGAAAAACAAGAGAGAAAATGAAATAGCTGACTCTTTGAGAAGTTCAAAAACTGACAAACCAGATTGATCAAGAAAAAGAGAAGACACAAATTTTTAGCATCAGGAAAATTAGAGATAACAATACAACAGAGTTTATAAATAATACTAAAAATGATAGTAAAGGAATATTATGAAAAATGGGCAATAATTTAAAAATATAAATAAATGCCAGGGACAAATTTCAAGAACAACACAAACTACCTAATCTCATTCATGAATAAATAAATACTATGGAAAACCTAATATGTATTAAACAAATTAAATATATAATTAAAAACTTTTCCTCAAAGAGAACTCCAGTCTCAAATGACTTGACTTTGGAATTATACCAAATATCTAAGAAGAAATTAAACTAAGTCTACACAAACTCTTCCAAAAAATTGAAGAGGAGTGAATGCCTCTTCCAAATCATATTTTGAGACCAGGATCATTCTGATATCAAAATCATTATAGGATATTACCAGAAAAGAAAATCTCAGTCAATATTCCCCATGAACAAACATATAAAAAGTATAAATAAAATTAGCTGAAATTAATAATATATAATAAAGGTAATTCATAATGAACAAGTGAAGTTTATCCCAAGAATGCAGACTTGGTTTAACATTCAAAAGTAAGTCAAACTAATTCGCCACATTAAGAGAAAAAAGGAGAAAATTTAGATGATTATCTCAAAGATGTAGGAAAAAAATATGATAAAATTCAACACCCATTAATGATAAAGCCTGTTAGTGAACTAGGGATATGAGGTTATGTCCTTTCTCTGATAAAAGCTATCTTCAAATGTCTAGAGCCAATATTCTAATTTATATTGATCTCTTTCCCTTAAGTTTTGGAACGAGATTAGAATGTACAGTCACAATTTTGTCCATTGCCATCCTAGAGGTCCTAGCCAGCAAGAACAAGAAATGAAAGGTGAACCCAAATAAAATCCCAGAAGGCTATGTAAGGACCCTAGAATAACTAAGTCACCCTAGAAGCATAACAAATGTTGGAGAACTCAAACTTTGAAATTTCAAGCTTATTATAAACCTACAGTAATTGAAAGAATATTGCATTTACATAAGGACACACAAATAGATCAACAAAACAGAAAAGAATGTCCAGAAATAGGGTCCACCTATAGCTGTATCTACATATATCTATCTATACCTATATCTATCTATCTATCTATCTATCTATCTATCTATCTATCTATCTAGAGAGATAGTCACTTTATCTTTTCAAAAATGCCAATAAAATTCAATAGAGTTTGAAGAAATTGAAGGTGTACAAGATAAGCTTGGGTAATCTTCCTGTCTTCCCAGATAGCAAGGAAGCAATAAAAAAACACTAGCGTTATGTCATAAAGGACTCAAAGAGTTATCCTGAAGTGTCTCCAACTGGCCAGAGCAGTAACAATTTCAGCATTAATAAACACAAGAACGGCACCGTTTTGAAGCACATCGAGTTTATTTAAATCTGTGAATCCATAATGACACAAAACAAAACTAATTGCTCACTGTTGGAAGATGCTACTGAACCAATTCATTCTATTAAAAACTGGTAAATGATGGCAAAATATTAAATATTTGTCTGTCATTCCTAAGTATCCTATGTGACAATGTAACCAAGTAGTAGTTGAGGGGACGTTTCTCTTTATAGACGTATTCCAGCTAATCTATGAAGGAATTATAGAATCAAAATATCCCAGTTTTGCAGTCCCTAATTATTGAATAGATCTAGGCCTTGAATGCAGGCTGCTAATATCACAAAGAGAAAAATGAGATATTACATGCCTCTTAATGAAGACACACACCAACATTTATAAATCACTTTTGCTAAGGAAATTGAACCTAAAAGTGTATCTAACTAATATTTCATAGGAAATACAGAAGAAATAACGTATATAACTATACCACATAGGGGAATATGTGTGTGTGTGTGCGTATATATACATATATATACATATATATACACAGACATATATATATATATATATACCATTATTAAGAAACTTCAATATAACTGATATGCTATTGTATCCAGTCTTATGTGACTTGCTTTTTACACTCAGCTTTATGTTTCAGAAGTTTTATCTATGTGCTGCAATCATCAAAAGTCCAGTCTGTGAGGAATTCAACAGAAGCAACTCAGTTTCTTCAACAAATAAACTGTAATTTTAAAAAAGAGAGGGAGATAGAGGGATATATGGAAAGAGAACCTATAAAGTAAAAGAGTCTGAAAAGACAAGAAACTATGGCAGTGTGCGTCAATGTAGCTTCAAAGTAACATCAAAATGTTTTTGTGACATTCATGATATGGGGAAGTTAAATAATGATTAAATATTTGACTACATTAAAGAATTATTAATTTGTGCAATGTGATAATGGTATTGTGGTTCTGGTTTAAAAACTGACCCTTATCTTTTAGATACATGTTGACATATTGATGGAAGAAATTACATTATGAGTGGGAGGTGCTTTAAAACAATATGGGCAGGGAGAGATCAAGGGCCTAGACAAAACCAACGTCTCCACCTCTCCACCGTTGAAGTTGAATGCTAAGCACATTTAGGTTCTGTTGCTTTTTGTTTACATCTGAAGAATTTAATAAGAAAAGCTACAAAACTGTGGAAATATTTGCCACATAAATAAGACAAAATATTAATACCTTTGCCATCTCAAAAAGAACTCATACAAATTGACCTCAAATAAAAGTTAACAAAATATACAAACCATGAAGGAAAAAATGTAAAATTATATTACATTGAATTAAGAACTTCTGTACATCAAAAAAATAAAAATAGAATAGAAGCAAAACACAGATCAGAAGAAATTTGCTGTATGTATATATGTACATATGTGTGTATGTAATAACGAATGTCTAGTATGACTAAAAACGTCTTTCAAATTCATAAGGAAAACAACCCAGTAGGAAAATGGACAAGAGATTTGAAAAGATAATTTCTCAGAGGAGGAAAATGGACAAAAGATTTGAAAAGATAATTTCTCAGAAGAGGAGAAATCCTATATCTAGGCATACAACCCTTAGAGAATCTCTTTTCAATGAATACCGGGAATTATATATGTACAAGAATGTTCAGTGCAAGATTATTCAAATAATAGATACTAATTTCATCAACAGAAAAACAGATGTATAAATTGTGGTATATTTACACAATGGGATAGGGTCAATAATGGAATGAAGTAAAGTGTCAGACAGTACACAGATAAAACTTCTGAAACGCTGAGTGTAAAAAGCAAGTCACTGGATACAATTGTGTATCAGTTACATTAAAGTAGCTTAATAATGGTATCTATACATATATGTCTATATATATAGTTTAAGGATATACACTCATGTAGTAAATATATTTTACAAATAACAGTTAAGACAATCACCAGATTTGGAGGGCAGTTTTCTTTGTGGAGGAAGGAGGTCTGCTTAAGGGAAATTTGGCAAAAGATAAAAACAGTTTGAAGAAACCCAGTGGATGCTAAAGTGGGGGGAAACAAAAACAATGAATTCTACACCAAGATACATCATAATCAAATTGCTGAAAACTAACTTCCTTCCAAAAACAAAAAAAAATCTTAACCAGAGAAAAATGTCACATGACTTGCAGAGATCAAGAATTCAAATACTGCAGATATCTCCTCAGAACACAATGAAGTGGAACAACATTTTGAAAGATCTGGAGGAAAAACCTTATTAACTTACAATTCTATATCAAGTGAAAAGAGTATCTTTCAAGAATGAAGGTAAAATCTATTCTTAGATGAAGGAGAACTAAGATAATCCAGTGCCAGAAAATCTGTTCTAAAAGAGATGTTAAGGAAATCCTATAGATTGAAGAAAGAAAAGAAAAAGAAAGGAAGGGAGGGAGCAGGGGGAGGGAGGGAGGAAAGCACAGAAAGAAACCTGGCACACCAAAAATTGAAGGGCAACGGAAATGAAAGTAGTCAACTAGATATGGTAAGATTATTCTTCCCCTATTTTGTTATTTAAAACAAAATTTATTACACTGTCTAAGTGGATGTTTAATATATAGAGATATAATGCATAACACAACCAAAACAAAGGTGAGAGAGATAAGGAGTCTTATATAGTGGTAAGATTTCCACATTCCACTTAAGGATCTAAAATGTTTATTCATAATTGATTGTGAAAAGCTAAGTACATTGTTATCTAGAACAACCACTAAAAAATCTGTACAAAGAGACAAAAACAATATCCACGGACAATGGAAACCAAGTTTTAACAATACCATGTACAACAGTACCAAAAACGAACTGTTTATGTGCAAATATAACATAACATATACAAGCTCTCTATGCTGAAAACTACAAAATGTGTATGGAAGAACTGAAGGGCAACCTAAACAGAGATACTATGTTTATGGATTGGAAGCTCCTGTAAAGACTTTTTGCCCCCTCAGATTGATCTATTTTTATTTAATTTACTCTATTCAAAAACCCCAGCCTGTGCTCGCTTTGGTAGCACATATACAAAAATCCCAGCATAATTTTTGTAGACAAGCTGATTGTGAAATTTACATGGAAAAGGCAAATGAATTAAAATAGCCATAAAAATGTTGAAGAAAAAAAATAAAGTTGGTGGAATTATACCTAATTTTAAGACAATAAAAAGCTACAGTAATCAAGGCAATGATGAGGGATAGACACATAGATCAATCAATGGAACAAAATGAAAGAAAGGCAAGTCACAGACTGAGAGAAAATATTTGCAAATCACATATCTGAAAAAGACTTGTATTCAGAATATGCAAATAACTCCTAAAACTCAACAGTAAGAAAACTACCCTATTAAAAATGATCAAAAAGCTTCAAGCAGTAGTTACAATAGGCAAACAGAATAGGAATAGATATTCATCATCATTAGCTATCAGGAAAGTACAAATGAAAACCACAGTACCACAGTGAGATAGCACTACATCTATTAGAATGGCTAAAATAGAACTTAGTGGTAATACCAATGGTTGCAAAGATGCATAGCAAATGGATCTCTCATGCATTACTGATGGAAATGCAAAATGTTATAGCCACTCTGGAAAACAGTATGGCAGTTTTTTATAAACTTTAACATACATTTACCATAGATCCCAATAAGTCCTTGTTCATACAAAATGCTGAATACAACAAATATTGCTAATCTTTCTATCCATAAACAACAAAACCTAGAAAAAAAATAAATTTCTTTGAGTGGTGAATGCATAATCAAACCTTGGTGCTTATATATAATGGAACACTACTCTGCAATAAAAAAGGAGTAAACTATTGACACATTCAATAACTTGAATGAATTTCCAAGGCATTCTGCTAAGTAAAATAAGCCATTATCAAAAGGCCAAATATCATATGATTTCATTTCTAAGACATTCTCTAAGGGGTAGAGGGAACTATAGTGATGGAGAACATATCAGTGGTTACCTGGGGTTATTAGTGGGAGTGAGGAAGGTGTGACTTGCAAAAGGAAATTTTTAGTATGTTGGAACTATTCTTATGTGATTGTAGTAAAGGTCAACCAATCCATACATATGTTAAAATTCATGCAATCGTACAAAAAATTCCATTTTGCTCTTAAGATAATTTAAAAACCAAAATAAATACCTGAGGATATGTTTTTGAGAATGACAACGTACAGAGACAAGGTTAGAAGCAGGGACTATAGGGAATTCAGGGCTCTGAATGCTGCTTGAGAGTTGCTAGCAGTAAAATGTAGGGCAAACTGCCCATAAGGAAAAAAAAGGATGTGACCCTCTCAGAGTTCATAGTTAAGGTTCAGTGATAAAATGGAAAGTAGGAAGGTTTGAATTTGATGAATGGGAAGGGGGCACTTCTAATAATAACATAACCTGTGATGTCACTGTGCATTTCTAAAATTCACAAAAAAAGATAGAAATGACTCACATACAACTCTACCCTATTAGAGAGTAGATATAGATAGAACACCCCCCCTTTCCTTTATGTATCAATACAGTTTCAGAATGCATCTTTTAATAGACTATGTCTCCTAACTATGCTTAAACGTGTAGGTCTGATTCCTGGACAGTTGTGCCAGATAGATTGGTAAATTGGTGAGGCTGGAAACTATTTTCCATCTACCATCCTTTCTTTCAATACTTCTGAGATTATTTGACATCGGTGAGACCAGTTTGAGCTGCATTAAACACTAGAATTTTAGATCATTTTGTGTGAGGTAATTGCTTTAGAGACTGAGCTTTTAGTTTTACTGTCTACATTTCAATAGATGTGGGGCTGGTGTGGTCATTGTTGTGTGTGCTGTAAGAACTCATTGGTGTGCTGTACAAAAATCTCTGAATTTGAAAATGGAATCCATAAAGCTTATAGTTGGATTGATGTCATAAAATGGCGGCGTGAGGAGAGCCTCTGTAAAGCTCCCCTGGAATTTACAACTAATCAAACAATAATAACGCAACAAAGGACTCCCTGTATACCAGACAGGCAAGACGAAGAGGCCCACTTCTAAATTCACATAAAGGGGGGTGAATCGCGTGAGCCGGGGAGGAGGGAAGGGAGAAGTGCGGAGACAAAGCCCCGCGGGCGCACGACGCAGACCTGGCTCAATGCTCAATGCTCCAAGCTCGCTGCATCCCAGAACTACCGAAGCTGCGGGAGAGGGAAGAACTCGGACTGCCAGGGCTCCACTTGTGACCCACGGGGCTGAGGGGGCCGCATATAACACGGCTGAACCAAAAGCTCACGGCAGAGACCACGGAGAAAAGACTCAGGGAAGAAGACTGAAAACGTTGTTTTAATCCTTCACTGCCAAGCAGAGAACGGAGCCTTAGGCACTGGGACTAGCCACCCCCTCCCTACTTTCCCAGAGCTTGCCCCGCCACCAACTGCCCAGTGCTAGAATTGGAAAAGTAGCGGTGTCAGATCAAAGGAACGGAATAGTTGCTGTTCTGAGAACTGCGGACCCCAGAAACAGATTCGCAGCCCTACTAGTTCTGGCAAAGGGAAGGGAGCTGTAGAAGCAGGACCGTCTGTGGTGATGGTCACAACCATTGCTCTGGGCCACCTACGACAACTCACCCGCCCCCTACCCCACCTATCTGGGTGGATCCCTGCAGGAGTAAACAGAACTGCTGAAACATACGGGCTCTGAATCTGGTGCAGGAAGAGTTTTGGAACTTCAAAACCTATCCGAATATCCATACGGACACTGTGCCCTGTGACCCAGGTGAACTATAAACAGAGGAGAAGCCCATCTCCCAGGGAATCCCCCCATTGTGTGAGAAGCTGCAATAATGCAGAGAAAACATAGCACGACCGTGTGAGAGAGAAAAAAAAGGCTGCAGTCAGAGAAAAAAAAACACATTCTACCAACAAGTACTGGAAAAAAAAAAGAAAGACCTCTTTCTATCAACCTGTTGCAGAAGCCACTCCTGTAGATGTCTAGGAAGAGAAATCCTAAATCAGTAATTGCCATGAATAACCAAGGCAACAAGACAGCTCAGAAGGAAAGTGAAAAGTCTCCACAAAACGAACTTAAAAATACGGAAATATGTGACGTAAATGACAGAGAATTCAAGATTGCAGTTCTGAAAAAACTCAACGAGCTACAAGAGAACACAGAAAGGCAGTTTAATGAACTCAGAAACACAAAGAACAACATGAGCATTTTACTAAAGAGATTGAAATTTTTAAAAAGAACCAAATAGAATTTCTGGAGATTAAGTACTCAATAGAAGAAATTAAGAATGAAATAAGCAGCTTAGGTAATAGAGTTGACCAGCTGGAGGAAAGAATCAGTGACATCAAAGATAGAGAACTGGAAATTACACAAATGGAAGAAGAAAGAGACTTGAAACTTAAAAGAAATGAAAGAACGCTACAAGAACTTTTGACTCCATCAGAAAGAGCACTATAAGAATAATGGGCGTACCAGAAGGAGAAGAAAGACAGAAGGGAACAGAGAATATATTCAAACAAATTGTTCATGAGAACATCCCAAACTTCGGGACAAAACTGTATCCTTGAATCCAAGAAGCAAATAGAACACCTAATTACCTCAATCCCAACAGGCATTCTCCAAGGAACCTTGTATTGAAGCTGTCTAAAACCGACGACAAAGAAAAAATCCTCGAGGCAGCCAGGGAAAAGAAGACAGTAACATACAATGAAAGCCCATTATATTATCATCAGATTTTTCAGCAGAAACTCTATAAGGCAGGAGGGAGTGGAACCAAATATTCAAAATATTGAAAGAGAGAAATTATGAGCCAAGAATAACATATCCAGCAAAGATATCCTTTAGCTATGAAGGAGGAATAAAGACCTTTCCAGACATACAGAATTAAGGGAATTTTCTAACACATGACCTGCACTACAAGAAATACTAAAGGAAGCTATTCGACCACCATCAACAGGGACAATTTGTGGCAACAAAAACATAAAAAGGGGGAGAGTAAAGGCCAGAACCGGAATATGGGAATGGAGAAAGTAAGTGTGCTGAGACAATGGAATACTCTAAATATCAAACTTTCTTTTACCTAAACTTAAGAGTAACCACTCAAAAAAATTCCAGAACTGAAATATATACTGTAAGAAACAGAGGGAAACATCATAGAATACCACCACAGAGAAATAATAGACAACAACAAAAAGGCAAATAAACAATGGAGACACAGCCTTACCAGAAAACTAAAGATAGAATGACAGGAAATCCTCACATATCAATAATCAGCCTAAATGTAAATGGACTGAACTCACCAATAAAAAGGAACAGAGTAGCAGATTGGATTAAAAAACTAAACCCAACCATATACTGTCTCCAAGAGACACATCTCAGCTACAAGGACAAGCATAGACTCAAAGTGAAAAGGTGGAAATTGACACTCCAAGCAAATGGTACCCAGAGAAAATCAAGTGTAGCCATAATGATATCAGATGAAACAGACTTCATGGTGAAAAAGATGACAAGAGACAAAGATGGGCATTTCATAATGGTGAAGGGGACTGTACAACAAGAAGACATAACAGTCATCAATATTCATGCCGCCAATCTGGGAGCACCGAAACATACCAAGCAACTAAGGGCAGAACTAAAGAGAGAAATTGACCAAAACACAATTATACTAGGGGACTTAAATGCATCATTGACCGCTATGGATAGATCATCCGAACAGAAAATAAATAACGAAATAGTAGCCCTAAATGACACATTAGATGAAATGGACATAATTGACATATATAGGGCACTTCATCCTAAAACATCAGACTAAACATTCTTTTCTAGTGTACATGGAACATTCTCAAGGACAGACCATATATTGGGACATAAAACTAACCTCAGCAAATTTAAGAAGATTGAAATCATACCAAGCATATTCTCTGGCCACAAGGCTTTTAAATTGGATATCAACTGCAAAAAGACAGCAGGAGAAAACACAAATACATGGAAATTAAACAACACACTTTTAAAGAATGACTGGGTCAAAGAAGAAATTAGAGGAGAGATAAAAAGATACATAGAAACAAAATGCAATGAAAATACATCCTACCAAAGTTCTTGGGATGCAGCGAAAGCAGTTTTAAGAGGGAAATTTATATCATTACAGGCCTATCTCAAGAAACAAGAAAAATCCCAAACAAATAACCTCATGTTACACCTTAAAGAACTAGAAAAAAAGAAGAACAAGTGAAACCCAAGGTCAGCAAAGAAAGGAAATAATAAAAATCAGAGCAGAACTAAATGAAATGGAGAACAAAAAGACAATAGAAAAAATTAATGTGACAAAGAGCTGGTTCTTTGAAAAGATTAACAAAATTGACAAACTGTTGGCTAGACTCACTAAGATAAAAAGAGAGAAGACACTAATTAACAAAATCAGAAATGAAAATGGGGAAGTTATCACGGACACCAAAGAAATACAAAGGTTCATCCAAGAATACTATGAAGGACTATATGCCACCAAATTTAATAACCTAGAAGAAATGGACAAGTTCTTAGAAACATATAGCATTCCTAGTCTGAACCATGAAGAACTGGAAAATCTAAACAGACTGATCACCAGTAACGAAATTGAATCAGTCATCCACAACCTTCCCAAAAGCAATAGTCCGGGACCAGATGGCTTCACTAGTGAATTCTACCAACCTTCAAAGAGGATCTAATACCAATCCTGCTCAAACTCTTCCAAAAAATTGAAGAAGAGACAGTACTCCCCAACTCATTTAATGAGGGCAACATTACCCTGATACCAAAAACTGGTAAGGACAACACAAAAAAAGAAAACTACAGACCAATAACTCTGATGAATACAGATGCAAAATTCCTGAACAAAATTCTAGGAAATCGAATAAAACAATGCATTAAAAAGATTATTCATCACGACCAAGTGGGGTTCATCCCCGGGGCACAAGGATGGTTCAACATACGCAAATCCATCAATGTGATACATCACATAAACAAAATAAAGGACAGAAATCATATGATTCTATCAATTGATGCAGAAAAAGCATTTGACAAGACACAACATCCATTTATGATTAAAACACTTAATAAAATGTGTATAGAAGGAAAATACCTTAACATAATAAAGGCCATATATGACAAGCCCTCTGCTAATCTCATAATTAATGGAGAAAAACTGAAGCCCTTTGCTCTACGTTCAGGAACACGACAGGGATGTCCCCTATCACCTCTGCTTTTCAACATAGTGTTGGAAGTCCTTGCCAGAGCAATCAGGCAAGAGAAATAAATAAAAGGCATCCAAATTGGGAAAGAAGAAGTTAAATTATCACTCTTTGCAGATGACATGATGCTATATATAAAAAAACCCTAAAGACTCCACCAAATAGCTATTAGAAACAATCAATGAATACAGTAAAGTTGCTGGCTACAAAATCAACGTGCTAAAGTCCAGTGCATTCCTATATACTAACAATGAAATCTCAGAAAAAGAAATACAAAAAACAATTCCTTTTGCAATTGCAGCAAAAAGAATAAAATACCTAGAAATAAACTTAACCAAGGATGTGAAGGACCTATATGGTGAAAACTATAAGACATTTTAGAAAGAAATTGAAGAAGACAAAAAGAAATGGAGAGACATTCCGTGCTCATGGATTGGAAGAATCAACATAGTTAAAATGGCCATATTACCCAAAGCAATATACAGATTCAATGCAATCCCCATCAAAATCCCAATGGCATTTTTTTTAAAGAAATAGAACAAACAATCATCAGATTTGTTTGGAAACACAAAAGACCCCGAATAGCCAAAGCAATCTTAAGAAAAAAGAACAATAATGGAGGTATCACACTCTCTGACTTTAGCTTGTACTACAGGGCTACAGTAATCAAAACAGCATGGTATTGGCAGAAAAACAGACACATAGACCAATGGAATAGAATTGAGAACCTAGATATAAAACCACATAAATATGGACAGATAATTTTTGACAAAGAAGCTAAAAACATACAATGGAGGAAAGACAGCCTCTTCAATAAATGGTGCTGGGAGAATTGGATAGCCATGTGCATAAGAATGAAACTGGACTGCTATCTGTCACCATGTACCAAAATTAATTCAAAATCGATCAGAGACTTAAGCATAAGACCTGACACAATAAACTGCTTAGAAGAAAAAATAGGTACTAAACTTATGGACGTTGGGTTTAAAGAGCATTTTATGAATTTCACTCCAAAGGCAGTGGAAGTAAAAGCTAAAATAAACAAATGGGACTATATGAAACTTAAAAGCTTCTGCACAGCAAAAGAAACCATCGACAAAATAAAGAGGCAACCAACTGAATGGGAGAAGATTTTTGCAAACGGTGCCTCCGATAAGGTTCTAATATCCAAAATATACAAGGAACTCATGAAACTCAACAACAAAAAAACAAACAACCCAATTGAAAAATGGGCAGAGGACCTGAAGACACATTTTTCCAAAGAGGGCATACAAATGGCAAATAGACATATGAAAAAATGCTCAAATCACTAATCATCAGAGAAATGCAAATCAAAACCACAATGAGATATCACCTCACCCCAGTCAGAATGGCTATCATCAACAAGACAAATAGTAACAAATGTTGGAGAGTCTGTGGAGAAAAAGGAACCCTCATACACTGTTGGTGGGAATGCAGACTGGTGCAGCCGTTATGGAAGGCAGTGTGGAGGTTCCTCAAAGAATT
This sequence comes from Rhinolophus sinicus, assembly GCF_036562045.2. NCBI lineage: Eukaryota > Metazoa > Chordata > Mammalia > Chiroptera > Rhinolophidae > Rhinolophus > Rhinolophus sinicus. The sequence goes on along the minus strand of NC_133765.1, from coordinate 55,529 downwards.
ACGAATAGAATTGCCATATGACTCAGCAATCCCTCTCCTGGGTATCTACCCAAAAAATCTGAAAACATTTAGAGATAAAGACACGTGTGCGCCAATGTTCATTGCAGCTTTGTTTACAGTGGCCAAGACATGGAAACAACCAAAATGTCCTTCGATAGATGAATGGATAAAGAAGTTGTGGTATATAGACACAATGGAATACTATTCGGTGGTAAGAAAAGATGATATAGGAACATTTGTGACAACATGGATGGATCTTGAGAAAGTAATGCTGAGCGAAGTAAGTCAGATAGAAAAAGCAGAGAACCATGTGATTTCACTGATATGTGGTATATAAACCAAAAACAACAAAAGAACAAGACAAGCACATGGGAAACAAAAACTCATAGAGACAGACAATAGTTTAGTGGTTACCAGAGGGTAAGGGGGGTGGGAACTGGACCCTCGAATCCAAGAAGCAAATAGAACACCTAGTTACCTCAATCCCAACAGACCTTCTCCAAGGCACATTGTATTGGAGCTGTCTAAAATCAATGACAAAGAAAGAATCCTCAAGGAAGCCAGGGAAAAGAAGATGGTAACTTACAAAGGAAAGCCCATTAGATTATCATCAGATTTTTCAGCAGAAACTCTACAAGCCAGGAGGGAGTGGAACCAAATATTCCAACTATTGAAAGACAGAAACCATGAGCCAAGAATAATATATTCAGCAAAGATATCCTTTAGATATGAAGGAGGAATAAAGACCTTTCCGGACAAACAGAAGCTGAGGGAATTTTCTAATATACGACCTGCACTACAAGAAATACTAAAGGAGGCTATTCGACCACCATCAACAGGGACACTTTGTGGCAACCACAACTCAAAAAGGGGGAGAGTAAAGGCCTGAACCGGAATATGGGAATGGAGAAAGTAAGCGTGCTGAAGAAAATGGAATACTCTAAATATCAAACTTTCTTTTACATAAACTTAAGGGTAACCACTCAAAATAAATCCAGAATTGAAATATATACTGAAATAAAAGAAGAAACAGAGGGAAACATCATAGAATACCACCACACAGAAATAATAGACAACAACAAAAAGGCAAAGAAACAATGGAGACACAACCTTACCAGAAAACTAAGGATAGAATGACAGGAAATCCTCACATATCAATAATCACCCTAAATGTAAATGGACTGAACTCACCAATAAAAAGGCACAGAGTAGCAGATTGGATCAAAAAACTAAACCCAACCATATGCTGTCTCCAAGAGACACATCTCAGCTACAAGGACAAGCATAGACTCAAAGTGAAAGGGTGGAAATTGACACTCCAAGCAAATGGTACCCAGAGAAAATCAGGTGTAGCCATAATGATATCAGATGAAACAGACTTCAAGGTGAAAAAGATAACAAGAGACAAAGATGGACATTTCATAATGGTGAAGAGGACTGTACAACAAGAAGACATAACAGTCATCAATATTTATGCCCCCAATCAGGGAGCACCGAAATACACCAAGCAACTACTAACAGAACTAAAGGGAGAAATTGACCAAAACACAATTATACTAGGGGACTTAAATACATCATTGACAGCTATGGATAGATCATCCAAACAGAAAATAAATAACGAAATAGTAGCCCTAAATGACACATTAGATGAAATGGACATAATTGACATTTATAGAGCACTTCATCCTAAAACATCAGACTATACATTCTTTTCTAGTGTACATGGAACATTCTCAAGGATAGACCATATATTGGGACATAAAATCAGTCTCAACAAATTTAAGAAGATTGAAATCATACCATGCATATTCTCTGATCACAAGGCTTTGAAATTGGATATCAACTGTAAAAAGAAAGCGGGAAAAACACAAATACATGGAGATTAAACAACATACTTTTAAAGAAGGACTGGGTCAAAGAAGAAATTAGAGGAGAGATCAAAAGATACATAGAAACAAATGACAATGAAAATACATCCTACCAAAATTTTTGGGATGCAGCAAAAGCAGTTTTAAGAGGAAATTTATCTCATTACAGGCCTATCTCAAGAAACAAGAAAACTCCCAAATAAATAACCTCATGTTACACCTTAAAGAACTAGAAAAAGAAGAACAAGTAAAACCCAAGGTCAGCAGAAGAAAGGAAATAACAAAAATTAGAGCAGAACTAAATGAAATAGAGAACAAAAAGACAATAGAAAAATTAATATGACAAAGAGCTGGTTCTTTGAAAAGATTAACAAAATTGACAAACCCTTGGCTAGACTTACTAAGATAAAAGAGAAGACACTGATTAACAAAATCAGAAACGTAAAAGAGGGAGTTATCACGGGCACCACAGAAATACAAAGGCTCATCCAAGAATACTATGAAGGACTATATGCCACCAAATTCAACAACCTAGAAGAAATGGACAAGTTCTTAGAAACATATAGCCTTCCAAGGCTGAACCATGAAGAACTGGAAAATCTAAACAGACCGATCAGCAGTAACGAAATTGAATCAGTCATCCAAAACCTTCCCAAAAGCAAAAGTCCGGGACCAGATGGCTTCACTAGTGAATTCTACCAAACCTTCAAAGAGGATCTAATACCAATTCTGCACAAACTCTTCCAAAAAATTGAAGAAGAGACAGTACTCCCTAACTCATTTTATGAGGCCAACATTACCCTGATACCAAAACCTGGTAAGGACAGCACAAAAAAAGAAAACTACAGACCAATATCTCTAATGAATACCGATGCAAAAATCCTAAATAAAATTCTAGCAAATCGAATACAACAATGCATTAAAAAGATTATTCATCACGACCAAGTGGGGTTCATCCCCGGGGCACAAGGATGGTTCAACATACGCAAATCCATCAATGTGATACATCACATAAACAAAATAAAGGACAAAAATCATATGATTATATCAATTGATGCAGAAAAAGCATTTGACAAGATACAACATCCATTTATGATTAAAACACTTAATAAAATGGGTATAGAAGGAAAATACCTTAACATAATAAAGGCCATATATGACAAGCCCTCTGCTAATCTCATAATTAATGGAGAAAAACTGAAGCCCTTTGCTCTACGTTCAGGAACACGACAGGGATGTCCCCTATCACCTCTGCTTTTCAACATAGTGTTGGAAGTCCTTGCCAGAGCAATCAGGCAAGAGAAATAAATAAAAGGCATCCAAATTAGGAATGAAGAAGTTAAATTATCACTTTTTGCAGATGACATGATGCTATATATAGAAAACCCTAAAGACTCCACCAAAAAGCTATTAGAAACAATCAACGAATACAGTAAAGTTGCCGGCTACAAAATTAACATACAAAAGTCCATTGCCTTCCTATATACTAACAATGAAATCTCAGAAAAAGAAATACAAAAAACAATTCCTTTTGCAATTGCAGCAAAAAGAATAAAATACCTAGGAATAAACTTAACCAAGGCTGTGAAAGACCTATATGCTGAAAACTATAAGACATTTTTGAAAGAAATTGAAGAAGACACAAAGAAATGGAAAGACATTCCGTGCTCATGGATTGGAAGAATCAACATAGTTAAAATGGCCATATTACCCAAAGCAATATACAGATTCAATGCAATCCCCATCAAAATCCCAATGGCATATTTTAAAGAAATAGAACAAAAACTCGTCAGATTTGTTTGGTACCACAAAAGACCCCGAATAGCCAAAGTAATCTTAAGAAAAAAGAACAATAATGGAGGTATCACACTTCCTGACTTTGGCTTGTACTACAGGGCTACAATAATCAAAACAGCATGGTATTGGCAGAAAAACAGACACATAGACCAATGGAATAGAATTGAGAACCCAGAAATAAAACCACATAAATATGGACAGATAATTTTTGACAAAGAAGCTAAAAACATACAATGGAGCAAAGACAGCCTCTTCAATAAATGGTGCTGGGAGAATTGGATAGCCACGCGCAAAAGAATGAAACTGGACTGCTATTTGTCACCATGTACCAAAGTTAATTCAAAATGGATCAAAGACTTAAGCATAAGACCTGACACAATAAACTGCATAGAAGAAAACATAGGTACTAAACTTATGGACCTTGGGTTCAAAGAGCATTTTATGAACTTGACTCCAAAGGCAATGGAAGTAAAAGCTAAAATAAACGAATGGGACTATATGAAACTTAAAAGCTTCTGCACAGCAAAAGAAACCATTGACAAAATAAAGAGGCCACCAACTGAATGGGAGAAGATTTTTGCAAACAGTGCCTCCCATAAGGCGCTAGTATCCAGAATATACAAGGAACTCATGCAACTCAACAACAAAAAAACAAACAACCCAATTGAAAAATGGGCAGAGGACTTGAAGAGACATTTCTCCAAAGAGGACATACAAATGGCAAATAGACATATGAAAAAATGCTCAACATCACTAATCATCAGAGAAATGCAAATCAAAACCACAATGAGATATCACCTCACCCCAGTCAGAATGGCTATCATCAACAAGACAAATAATAGCAAATGTTGGAGAGGCTGTGGAGAAAAAGGAACCCTCATACACTGTTGGTGGGAATGCAGACTGGTACAGCCATTATGGAAGGCAGTGTGGAGGTTTCTCAAAGAATTACGAATACAATTGCCATATGACCCAGCAATCCCTCTTCTGGGTATGTACCCAAAAAATCTGAAAACATTTAGAGATAAAGACACGTGTGCTCCAATGTTCATTGCAGCTTTGTTTACGGTGGCCAAGACATGGAAACATCCAAAATGTCCTTCGATAGATGAATGGATAAAGAAGTTGTGGTATATATACACAATGGAATACTATTCGGCAGTAAGAAAAGATGATATAGGAACATTTGTGACAACATGGATGGATCTTGAGAGAGTAATGCTGAGCGAAACAAGTCAGACAGAAAAAGCAGAGAACCATGTGATTTCACTGATATGTGGTATATAAACCAAAAACAACAAAAGAACAAGACAAACAAATGAGAAACAGAAACTCATAGACACAGACAATAGTTTAGTGGTTGCCAGAGGGTAACGGGGGCGGGGGGTGGGGGGTGGGAGATGAGGGTAAGAGGGATCGAATATATGGTGATGGAAGGAGAACTGACTCTGGGTGATGAACACACAATGGGATTTATTGATGATGTAATACAGAATTGTACACCTGAAATCTGTGTAATTTTACTAACAATTGTCACCCCAATAAATTTAATTAAAAAAAAAATTACGAATTGAATTACCATATGACCCAGCAATCCCTCTCCTGGGTATCTACCCAAAAAACCTGAAAACATTTACACATAAAGACACGTGTGCTCCAATGTTCATTGTAGGTTTGTTTACGGTGGCCCAGACATGGAAACAATGAAAATATCCTTCGATAGATGAATGGATAAAGAAGTTGTGGTATATATACACAATGGAATACTATTCAGCAGTAAGAAAAGATGATATAGGAATATTTGTGACAACATGGATTGATCTCGAGAGTACGATGCTAAGCGAAATAAGTCAGACAGAAAAAGCAGAGAACCATATGATTTCACTGATATGTTGTATATAAACCAAAAACAACAAAAGAACAAGACAAACAAATGAGAAACAAAAACTCATAGACAGAGACAGTAGTTTAGTGGTTACCAGAGGGAAAGGGGGGTGGGAGGTGGGAGATGAGGGTAAGGGGGATCAAATATATGGTGATGGAAGGAGAACTGACTCTGGGTGATGACCACACAATGCGATTTATAGATGATGTAATACAGAATTGTACACCTGAAAGTTATGTAATTTTACTAACAATTGTCACCCCAATAAATTAAAAAACAACAACAAAGCTTATAGTTGAATTAACTCAACCTCAGTGGTCCTCAGAGTGAAAGACAACTTCAGCAAAGTCAACCCTTTCTTTCCCCAGGTTTCTGAGTCTTGATGAAACTGAATAATCAAATGACATACTCGGAGAGGAAAGATTTTCTTTTTTTTCTTTAGATTTAACTGATAAGGACAAAGAGATTTAACTCTCATACTTTAATTTTTCCCTGAAAATTTAATAGCGAGAGGAAATTCATATTGATCAACTTTGAACAGTCTAATATTTTTTTGATGGTGTGATATTTGGAGGATTTGTCTGTCATTTGGGTTCCTGGTCTAATCTTGTGAGCTCTAATAGACAATGTGAAGTAACACAGTATGAGATAAATAATAAGTGAAGTGATATTTCAATAAGGTTCATGGTGGCTTTGGAGTTGATACACTTAATTTCTGACCCACTTCAGAGTTTTCTGAAACCATTTTGAGCATCTTTTTGGAATTTGTTGCGTTTCATGTACTGTTCATTTAACAGCAATAGACACTTCATTTTTCCATAATGATGATATAATGTTAAACTCAAAACACTGATTTGATCACTAGAGATCAAATTCTGAAAGCAATAGAGGTTGTATCATTGTTGGTAAGCATCACTTATTAAATCAGTCATTTGACAACAGAGAGCACAGGATTTAAACAAAAAGGCCATGTAAACTCAGTCTTTTGCTATATTACTATTTAGTATTTCTTATCACAATATTCAATTACCATGTTTGTTTGTTTTCTGGTCACCAATAGGGTAAATTATCTTTTTATCATCATGCACCTTCTTTTTCTTCTTTGGAGAAGCAGCTTAAAGAAATGTAATAAAACATTTATTTTTAATAATGGTGAGATAGAATTATTCAACATAGACTATCTTTTCGTGCTTAAATCAAGAGGAATTGTCATATGGTAATTTATATGTGGGACTGTGGCGAAGTATTGGAGAAGCTAGAGAGATGTGACATAAGAATAAAACAATTGCTCTTGAAATATTGTACCTTCAAGTTAAAAGATATACTTGGAGGGACAGAATTTTCTTTTGGCAGAGAGAAAAAGCTACACCCACCTCCAAATGTCCTGTCCTGTCTGCAGGGATGCTAATCAACATAGCTTACTGGCTGGAGACCCACCAGCCCACAGTACTATTGCAATCCTTGGACGTGCCCCTCAGCTGAGCTTAATCAACCGTACACATATTTCCCCTTCGTGTTTGAGGTGACTATAGTTGTGTTTCTAACCACTTAGGAGGGCAGAGGATCCTCACAGCATGTGTGCTCAGTGGGTTTTCATTAGAAATATAAAGTGTGAGAGTGATCTGTCTCTCCACTGGAGCAGATTCACTTGATAGTCCTTTCCTCTCTCATTCTCTCTGCATTCCCCCTGGAAGCCTTCTACTTTGTGGAAGATGACAACATTACTATAAAAGTATAATTCAATTTCATTTATGAAATAGATATTCTTCTGTCACCTTGACATTATAAATCAAATTCATTTATATTCTACTTCTTCAATAGAAGGGGATTTGAGGTAACAATGTTTAAAATGTCTACTTGAAACTCTTTTCCTATTAAATGAGAAAGATAACAGTTGAAAATGTAGGGATGTATGTAGTTACTGAAGTGATTTCTTCTCTGAAGCATGAGATTGCTGTCATTATCTCAATGAGCTTAATAGATTGAATTAGTTCATTCAGCAAACATATATTTAATCTATACTTACATGCATACAGTACTAGGTGCTCTGTGAAACACAAAAGTGGAAGTTACATTATTACGGGTGATTAAGACGGTTGGAAGTATGTAATAAGTGTATGATGAATGACACAAGTACTATAGGGATTCAAAGGAGCGATATCTTCCTATTAGTGTTATTAAGACAGTCTTTATGGAGCTTCATTTACAGTAGAGCTTAAAAGAATTCTACGATTTGGATAGATGGACAGTGAGCACGTCATTCCAAGCTGAGAAAATTGGATGAAGGGAGGCACAGAAGTATGAAAGGTAATTTGTGTTTTAGGAATGGTGAGTAGTAGTCTCATTTGATTGGACAATGAAATAAAGTGAGTGCTTATTATGGGCTAGAACTTTTAAGTTCTCTATGGAAATTACTTAGGAGTATTATCTTTGTTTTCAGATTCTGAAACTGGCTCAGAGAAGTTAAGTAATTTGTCCAAGCTACCATGTTTCCCCAAAAATAAGACCGGGTTTTATATTAAGTTTTGTTCCAAAAGACTCATTAGGGCTTATATTCAGGGGATGTTATCATGCTAGGGCTTATTTTCCAGTTAGGTCTTATTTTTTGGGGAAACATGGTATTAACATGGCTAGCAAATAGTACAGCAGGACGTAGACTTCAGCAGTTTGGCTCATGAATCTATGCATGTCACCCCTACATCACAGCTCCCTTTCTTCGGCTGCCTTTCTTCAAGAAGGTAGTGTGAAATAAAGTTAAAAAGTTAGAAGCTATCTGATTAGATGTTTAGAATTGTTATATCTTTGAGCGAGTTTGGCTTTTATCATTATGTAGTGACTTTGTGTATCCCTGCTAATGTTTTTCTTTCTTTCTTTTTCTTTTTTTTTTTGATAACAGGTATTACTCTCAAGGACACACGGAATATTCACACACACACACACACACACACACACACACACACACAAATGAGCACGTGCTAGTCATAGAGTCTCAAGAAATATTAATAATTCAGTGTCATGCAGTCTCTGACCCCAATGTAATTATATCATCAGTCATTAATAAAAAAGACAAATAAAAAACTTCCATCACTTAAAACACACTCTCAGAAGAAACCAGGTTAGGGAGTTGGGGAAGTATATGGGAATATAGATGAAAAAAAAAAAAAGGTTAGGTGTGTGTTGGACTCCAAATGGCAATGAACGCTTGCCTGAGAAGTCCGAGTTTCATTTTAGAGGCAATGGGAATCTTTAAGTTTCTAGGCCAGAAGTAGAAACCCTCAGAAAAGGGTTTTAAGTGTAATTAGGTAGCAGTTTAAAATATGGATTTGAGGTAGGTAAAAATAACAGCCAGTAGAGACTAGCTACTAATCTCCTGGAGTGAAATAGGTAGGTTCTCACCTAGATGTAGGATTAATAGGACGGAGATAGGATTGATGGGATGCTATGATGATAACTGCCTGGAAGGTGATCATGTTCTTTCCTGTTACTACGTAGTCACAGATAATTAAAACAAGTCTACAGTTTTACATTCTGGCCATGCAATTTTAATTCATATCATTAATTAATTTAATTTCATAAAGCCCACTATAGTCTTATAATGTTATATACAAAAGGAAGCTAGTAGAGATTGTTCCTCTTTTAAACTTTCTTCATTTCCTTCTTTATTTTCCTTTCTTTCTTCCTTACTTCCCCTCCTTTTGTAACTCCTCCCTTCCTTCTTTCCTTTGTTTTTCTCTGATACTGTCTATTCTTTCTAACTGGCAACATAGCAGAACACTGTGCTGGTATATGATAGCAATTATCTTACACACACTTTTTTGAAGTTTCAGTAGCAAAAAATACTTATTTTGAGTACAGGGAAGTTAGTGAGAACTGCAGTATAGGCAAGCTTGTCTACTGAACAACTTGATAAGATTATTTTAGTTTATTTTAATTTTTACATACATGTCTACTTTCCAACTTGGACTGTAATAGGGAAATGCCTACAACCATGCCTGATATAAAAAGCAAGTAGTTAAGTGTAAGCAAACGATTTTTACAAAAGAATTTTTATATAAATACATAGATAAGCACTTCATACATAGCTATATCAGATTTTAGTGTTCTTACTTTCATAATGTGTTCCATCTTGTCCTCTATAATCAAATGTGTTTTTTCCCATCTCTTCTCTTTGAAAGCCATTTTCTTGCATTTTTTGTAAATGATAAGCCATTTTTTTCTCTAGAAGGGCTTGTTTCTAATATATTAAAGAAAATATATTGGTTAACATCAATTTGCTATTTGGAAATGAGAGAGTAATGCTGAGCGAAATAAGTCAGACAGAAAAAGCAGAGAACCATGTGATTTCACAAAACAAATATTTTAATATGATAGTATATTGGAAATGAACAGTCATTCCTGTCTTGTGACTTGCAAGGTTATGCTGAGTTCAAATTTGGGATGGTAGTAAGGGGTATATTTTTATCTGTGGTCAAACATGAAGAATATATTTAACCCATTGATGCAATTTACCTCACTGTACACACTTGGGGAAAACTAGTCCAGTTTCAGATCAGAAACGGTTTTTTAATCCATAGCTACCCTGGTGAGTTCAGGGAATTTTTAAATCATCTTCAATTAGAAGAGACCTGAGTGACTTAACCACAAGTCACTCAGGCCTACCATAGGTAAACATAATATAATACATAAAATGGGACTTCCTTTTGTGAATCTCTGGGCTAATATTGATCTTGGATATACCAGAAAGGATATAATCGCACAGAGAAAGAACCCCAGAAATCCGCAGATGATTCCCTAGAGTATTTAGTAAGAGAATGGATCAGTACTGTGAAATAGCTACCCAAGGTCACAGAAAGCACCATCCTAAAGGATTAGAGAGAACAGTGTTCAGCACCTACGTATCATATCTACTCTCACCAGCCACTTTGAGAAATTTCATAAGTCACAGGGCATTGGGTGGAGGAATAAAATGGGTCTTGCCTCAGTAGTGGGGAATAACTAGTCCCCGACTGAACATGGTTATGGCTCCATCTAACAAATCTTAAAAAGCAAGATCTATAACAAACTGTTTCCAAATAAATTATTTACATCCAAGAAAAAAAGCTAAAAATATTATAAGAATATGAAAATATTCAACACCCCAAAAGTAAAATTCATGATATGTATAGGTTAGATTGGATCTGGCATCCAATCAAAGAATACCAAGCATGTAAAGAAGCAGGGAAATGTGACCCATAAAATGTGTAAATTAATCAATCAAAAGTGACCCAGAAATGACACAAATGTTAGATTTAAAGATAAGAACATTAAAACAGATTACATAACTGCATCCCACATATTCACAAGGTGAAGCAGAAATGAAAGATATAAAACGGACCAAAATAAATTGCTGAAATGTATGAGATAAGTAACGCAGAGGATATATTAACAGCAGAGTAGACAATGCAAAAGAAGAGGTTAATTAATGTTTACTCAGGAACAGACATCACCCAAAAGGAAAACACTGAAAGAAAAAAAACAACAAAACGAAAATAGTATCAGTGAGACGTGGGACCACATCAAGCAGCCTGACATGTGTGCAGAGAGGAGAGAGGGGACAAAATATCTGATGATAATGCTCACCATCACTGCTTGTATTCTACATTGTGCTGGAGGTTCCAGTCAGTGCAATCAAGCAAGAAATGAAATAAGAACATAAGCCAATTTGAAGAGAATAAATAAAACCACCTTTATTTACGGGCAAATATGATAATCTATGTAGAATGTCAATTGACATGTGGAAAAACAACTAGAACTATTAAGTGATTTTAACAATGCGGGATATAAGATGAATACAAAAATTGCTTTTCTATATACTAACATCAAATAATCAGAATTCAAAATAAAAATGCAAATTAGAATAGAATAAAAATTATGAAATACCTACGGATGACTCTATGAAAATGATGTGTAAGACCTGTACACTGCGAACTACATAACATTGATAAGTTAATGAAACCTATAGAAATGGAGAGACATACTTGGGTTCATACGTTGGAAAACGTAGTATTATCACGAGATTGATTGTGCCTAAACTGATCTATGGAGTCAACAAAATTCTAATTAAAATTTCAGCAAGACTTCTCGGTAGAAATTGACAAGGTGATTCTAAACTTTATATAGAAATGTTAGAGGGCTTAGATTAGCCAAAACAACTTTGAAAATGAAGAACAAACTTGGAAGGCTAGCACTACTGATTTAAAGAATTATTAAAGATACAATAATCGGTAACTTAAATTAGACAAATAGGTCAGAGAACAAAAACGAGTGATACAACTGATTTTTTTGACAAAAATGCAAAGGCCAAATCCTTTAAAGATTTTTATAACTCTGTAATTTAAGCTCATAATTTGAAGTAAAAAATGTATATAATGTCAAATCTGAAAGAAAAAGGTATAAAAACAAGAAACACACACACATGAATTGGAAGCCTTTCATATTAAAAAAACGATTTTAAGAAACACAATTTAGAATAACTCTATTGGAAATATCAATACTTCACACAGCTCTGCCATTAACATGGCGTGAGCAGCCTGTGGTGTCACCCTGCCTCCCGTTTGTGGTCATGTCTAATGGGTACACCCAGTGCCCAGAATTTAATTCATCGCACTACTTGCCACTAAAATTGGCCAGGATTCATTGAACAGTAATTGGCATCAGGCAAAAATCAAGAGCAAACCTGGGGTATTTTGTTGTTCTCCAAAAACAAAGATACTTTTGGGGATGTTTGGAAGCAAAAAATAAAAAATAAAAATAATTATATTAGAAAATAATAATTACAGTAAATTAAAATAAGCTGAACTTACCATATAGTATGAACAGGGAGTCCCTGACAATACTAAAAGGTACATGTAACAAAAGTAGAATAAAATATCATGCATATTTCAATTTCCAATATTTAAAAAACTTGCTACATAGCAGTATATATAAATACAACCAGATTATGTAAATCTTACACTTACATCTAGGTTTGTCAAAAATAAACTACCTAAGATGATTTAGAATTGTAGACCAACATTTATTGACATGGAAAGTTGTCAATATTATTTTATTAAATGAAAAAGCAATCTACAAAAAAGCCTATGAGTTATAATAACATGAATTTATTTATTTATTTAATTATTTAAATATACACACATTCATAGAAATTTTGTGCAAGTGTATATGTGTGCATGTTTGTTATATACTGTGTGTGCGTGTATGTGTGTGAGGATGCACACCAGTAAGTTAATAGCACGGTGCTGGAATTAAAAATGATTTCTCTTTATACTGATTAGACTTTAAATTATAAAATATTATATATCATTTAAAATTAAAAGCAGTTATTCTAAAAAATTAATTCGTGGGGAAAAATTGAGAACCTTTTCCAAGCAATTTTGATTCTAAGGAAAAGTCAGTTATGTCATTTTTTTTCTATAGGAATTACAAGTATAATTTATGGTGTGAGATAAAGTCAAAAGTAGTTATATCAAATAGAGTAGTACTTCTTATATTATAGTCAAAGTATAATATGGTCAAAATATAGTAAAAAGTTTAATAACTTTCAGTTTTGTATAAAGCATTATCATTTCGGGTAACAGATCCATCATCATCTTGTATAGTTAGTATACTTTCAAAAATCAAAACTAGCAAAAGCTTTTCCCAAATTAGAGGTTAAACATACCTTCCTGTCACTCTCTTCTCTGCTTCTACGTCGTTGTTCCTCTATCCTAGCTTCTCTTTTAACGTCTTCTCCAATCTTTGTCAGAAGTAACATCTCTTTTGTCTTCCATTCCTACAGAGCAAAATGTTACTGTACTCAGTGCTTACAGTAAACCTTTGTATTTTGTCCACCACCAGCAAGCAAATTAGAAGTTAAGGGCCTAACGGAAATCAGGTCAAGCATACTGAAAATCATACATTGGCTTTCGAATGGGCTTTCCTTACTGTACTCAGATTAGGAATGCAGTCATGGTTAGTTTTTACTAAAGCTAAATTTTTAAAACATGGCCCTTGGGGTGGCCAGTTAGCTCAGTTGTTTAGAGGTGGTGCTGATGAAAGATAACACCAAGGTTGCCGGTTCCATCCCCGCATGGGTCACTTATAAAAAAAAAAAAAAGGCTCTTCCCATACTGAAGGCTATAAGGGAGTTAAATAGTGTCTAATAACTTTCACAATCATCTCTTAAAGAGCACTTACTGACTCATATATATATAGTATATAGTTTGTGGTGTCAGCTTCCTTGTTTTACGTGAGGTAAGATTAATGTAGGTAAATTATTTAGACCTGAAATAACTTCAAGAAGTATGATAGACAGATAAAATTATTTACAAATGAGACAACTGTACACAAATTTTCTTTTAATATTTTAGGTTGATGTCTCTCACCTCTTCAATTTTTCTACGAAGACAAAGTTTTCTTCTTGTATCTTCCCGCTGTCGTCTTTCTTCTCTAACCATCTGCAATAGGCGCTGCTCCTCGGCTGTGCGCTCACGTTGTTCTAATTCCCTGCTTATCATATCCAAATATCTATGTAAAAGTGCAAATGCAAATGAAGGTGAATTGGGTTATTCCCCTTAAAATGGCATCAACTTCTTTGATCTGCCCAAACCACCTCCTTGCTTGCTTTTTATTTCTTGAATTATAGGAATTTTATAATTTTTCTATCAACTCTGTTCATGGACCTGTAAGCTAGCTCTCACCATATTTTACTTGTTATACAACTCTCTCTACCATATAAGTATCTGTTCTTATGGCCAAAACAATGGTAAAATGTGGAGCAAAGTCATAAAAAACATTTTGCATAGAAAGTATTCATAACAGTAGTTTTAAGAATATGAGTTTGCAGAGAAGGCTGAAACAACTGAAACATTGATTTCAAATCTAGAATAAAAAACAAGTTTGAATTTCCTAAGAAAAAGATGTATACTGTGTACCATGTATTTTACAAAGTCTTGAAAAAATCTTACATTAATAGTCCGGGTCTCCGGTGTGTCAATATGCATTATAGAACTCCCACAAAATGAAGCCAAGGAATATAAAGTCATGCTATGAAGCCCAACCTCTAACCTTAACGAAGAAGGACAAAAAAGAGCTATAATATCCATTCACTTCCTAAGATATGGGCTTGACCACAGAATGGTAAAGGTTGAACATGAGTAGGTCATATCTGAATAGTTTACGCATTTTCTTTGAGGGACGATGCACATTTATATCAGCATTATATAGTTATATTAAACCTCCATTTTTGACTTTGCACTAACTTTCTCAAACTTAATGCTGTCAGCTCTTAAAGACGAATCATATGCAAATAAAAACCACAATGAGCTATCACCTCACCCCAGTCAGAATGGCTATCATCAACAAGACAAATAGTAACAAGTGTTGGAGAGGCTGTGGAGAAAAAGGAACCCTCATACACTGTTGGTGGGAATGCAGACTGGTGCAGCCATTATGGAAGGCAGTGTGGAGGTTCCTCAAAAATTACGAATTGAATTACCATATAACCCAGCAATCCCTCTCCTGGGTATCTACCCAAAAAATCTGAAAACATTTATCCATAAAGACACGTGTGCTCCAATGTTCATTGCAGCTTTGTTTACGGTGGCCAAGACATGGAAACAACCAAAATGTCCTTCGATAGATGAATTGATAAAGAAGTTGTGGTATATATACACAACGGAATACTATTCGGCGGTAAGAAAAGATGATATAGGAACATTTGTGACAACATGGATGGATCTTGAGAGTGTAATGCTGAGCGAAATAAGTCAGACAGAAAAAGCAGAGAACCATGTGATTTCACTGATATGTGGTATATAAACCAAAAACAACAAAAGAACAAGACAAACAAATGAGAAACAGAAACTCATAGACACAGACAATAGTTTAGTGGTTACCAGAGGGTAAGAGGGGTGGGGGGTGGGAGGTGAGGGTAAGGGGGATCAAATATATGGTGATGGAAGGATAACTGACTCTGGGTGGTGAACACACAATGGGATTTATAGATGATGTAATACAGAATTGTACACCTGACATTTATGTAATTTTACTAACAATTGTCACCCCAATAAATTAAAAAAATAAATTAAGAAAAAGAAAAAACAGCAATAAAAAAAAGAAAAGTAAAAGCAGAGAACCATATGATTTCACTGATATGTGGTATATAAACCAAAAACAACAAAAGAACAAGACAAACAAATGAGAAACAAAAACTCATAGACACAGACAATAGTTTAGTGGTTACCAGAGGGTAAGGGGGGTGGGGGGTGGGAGATGAGGGTAAAGGGATCAAATGTATGGTGATGGAAGGAGAACTGACTCTGGGTGGTGAACACACAATGGGATTTATAGATGATGTAATACAGAATTGTACACCTGAAATCTATGTAATTTTACTAACAATTGTCACCCCAATAAATTAAAAAAAAGATGAATCATAAAAGCTATTGCTAGAAGCATGTGCTAAAAGATAACTTCCCTCCAGCTGCAACTATAGGGAGGATTTGGATCTGATTCATTCCTCAGTTATCAGTTTGGATTACCCCTTGGACTTCCAGAAACCCTGTCTTCTCTGGTAGAAATTGTTCTTCATAGCCTTGGCACCAAAGTTTTCTATTCCTGTACCTCTTGGTCTCCCTTTCTTTCCATACTAAGGGCAATAGTGGATTTAGGGAGTGTCTAGTACTTTTTAAAAAATCTTAACTTCAATTCTTTCTAGTATTTTCCCAACTTATTTGAATCCACAATATATACATAAAATGTGCATTAACTTCGATCTTACCTGTGTCTTATTAATCGTTCCTGGTCCTTAACAGATTGGGTGTCCTCCTGTAATAACCAGTTTTGGAATTGTGTGACATCAGAATGTCCAGGTATTTGACTGTCTTCTTGTAGTTTATTTACTTGTTTTGCAAGCATTTTCTATTTTAAAAACAAGTGTGTATCACATATATGCATATATATGAATGAGATACACACATACATGAATTTATGAATTTATATATTCATATACAGTGTTCTTTACATTTATCAGAAATAAAACTGTCCTTTTATATTCCTTTTTACATTTAGTGTTTAGTACAATTCCTAGACTTTGTAAATAGCTAATTCTGCTTAACTGCATTTCAATCTATTTTGAATCCATTGCAGACATGGACAACTGAACCCAAATAAAGATTTCTCTTTCTGAAAATAAAAGATAACTTATTCATCATACATTTCTACTCATTCTGAAAAAAATAAATGAAAATATGGAAGAAGGGGAGGAGAAACTCTAGGCACTGCAGGGGACATGGGGGAAGCTATAGAACACTTAACGGTAGAGGGAAGTCATTCTCATTTCTATACAACCATCTCAGCTTAGAACATAAATTTGTAAAAGTACACATACACACACCTTTTTTATTTTAATTCAACTCTCTTGACCCTAATACCTCAATTACACACACACACACACACACACACACACACACACACACACACCTGGAGTCAAAAATGAAAAGGAAGTCATTATTTATACCCACTCACTCTATACCCAATAATTCCACTTCATCATTAGAATATCGTTGTGTAGGTGAACACAGCTGAATGGTCGTAGGTACAAACACACAGTGTACGTGTTCCCTGAGGCACCTGTGACACATTATAACTATTCATACTGTTCCTCTCCTTACCAAACCTCAAACTGTTTTGGGTTCCAGCTTAAGAATCTTGCTGCCACAACAGACACGTCCAATTGGCCCCAGTTCAGACAGAAGGGACACATTGGGGTAGCAATTTAATTTCTAAATTATACCAGCTCCCACTGGCACATTAATGGATGACCTGTCCCTTTCTCTTTCTTGGTCCAAGATAGCAACCTCAAAATATTTGTTTCTGCTCTAAATTTTCATTTGGAAAAAAAATATTTAATTAGTTTGTCAAAATTAAAGGTAAAAAGATTATAAGAAACTACTTTGCATACAAATAAACCTTTCTTCTAAACTCTATGTAAGAAACCAAATTTCAGTATTTAACTTACTTGTTCTTTTATATAGTTTCTTTCAAAGTCTAATTTTAAACTGGTAAGATAGTGTCTGTACTTATTCAATTCCCGCAAGTTACATACAACCTATAAAACAAAACAACAGCAAAAGTATATATAAATATAAATATTTAAAAATCATAGCAATCACTTTCAGGAAAAAAATAGTTAATAATATCCAATTTGATAGTATTTTGTTTTCAAGAGTAATAAATTGCTATCTATTTTGTATCTCTACAATTGTTAAACAACAGGGAATTTCTATCCAAATCTCATTACTTTATTAATATGACTTATGCCATGATAGGAATTTAGTATACACAGCTGTAGTTTAACATAAAATACCAATGTATAATAATGTTCAATACAAATTAGACTATTCTTATGTTATATCAGGATTCTATCAGGCTGATTTTACTAGGTTCCTATTTTGTCTCAAGTTTTTTAAAGTGTATAAGACACAATCCTTGAAAAGCATACAGTGCCATTAGAGACAGAAATAGGACTATGAAATAGGACAGTTGGGAAATTACCTTTATATCCTCAAGTTATTACTAATCATCTTTTGTTATTACAAAGAAAAAAGGTGGAGGAAGTAGTATCCTTTAGAAACAATTGTCCAATTTCTATTGACCCAAATATTAAGTAATTTATGGAATTTCCCATTAAGTATTTCTCATGACCAAGTTAAAGGTGATACCCCACCCCCATCACAGTGAGGTATAGAAACAAGCTTATGTCAAGTCTTGGAGGCCTTCAATGATAAAAAAGAAGTAATCTCCGACCTACTTTATTATTGCTGGTGATGTAGCCACCTTTCTTTAATCTCCTCAGGATATCTTTGCGCTTATAGTATGCTCTTAAATGTGGATCATGGAGACTTTTATATTCGTTTTCCATAAGTCGGCAATAAGGATCAGTCAGGTTAAAACTATAAGAAGGTCGAAAAAGCTGCAAATACAGATTTAAAAATATGACAAATGTAAAATTAACTAATTTCACTTTTAAGTATCAACCTGTTGAAATGACTAGAATGCTCACTAAAAATAAGATATGCAAGAGTAAACTGAAGTGGGAAAAAAACAGCAACAGAAAATTTTGCATTTAGAAACACTAATTACTTATTCCTACATTTTTTTTACTCCACTGACCTGAATTACTCTAAAAACCCACCCTCATTCAATTAATTTCTCCTCTGATCTCCATCATTTCCTGGCTCTGAGCCAGAGAAGAAAGAAAGGAAAAGAAAGAGAATAAGATAAAATTTGTTTTAATGTTAAGATTCTCCATTTCCTTCCTCCCTCCTTCATGGTCAAAGCATTGCATTCAAAGGGTAAAGGGATAGTATTAATTATGACTATTATATTTCAATATCTGAAAATGAAGAAAAATAGAAAATCTTTCACCAAGATTCATGGAAATAACTTTATCAAAATATAGTAAAGTGGGGGGTGGGAGATGAGGATAAGGGGGATCAAATATATGGTGATGGAAGGAGAACTGACTGGGTGGCAAACACACAATGGGATTTATAGATGATGTAATACAGAATTGTACACCTGAAATCTATGTAATTTTACTAACAAGTGTCACCCCAATAAATTAAAAAAAATAGAAATTAAAAACATATAAAGTAAAACTCAGATATTAAAGATAGATTAAAGAGTTTGTATCTTGAGGTCTTATCTAATGCAAGAAACCCAACAATATTTGAGTGCTACACTCAGGAAAAAATTCAAGATCTATATTATAAAGTTCAATATATTGAATAACTAGTTATAAAGGATATTGATAGGAACTGAGATTTCTCCATACGTGTAAAGACCAAATACAACCCTATACAGTAGCCCTTAACATATAAAAGAAGGAAAATATCAGCTGATAGTCATGTTTCTATATCTGTTACTTTAGAGGAAACAGCTCAGTTATTTAATCTCACTTATAAATTAAAACATTACTAAAGGGAGGGTGTTGTTTGTTTGTTTTATTGTGAGTTCTTGGTCCATTTTTCAATAGTTGATGGTGTTAATGCATTATGGGAGAACCTCTGAAAGGGAAGAAGTGAAAGATAGAAGTAGGTGTAGAAGAATGTCTTTACATTCTTCCTTTTTGTTTTTCTTTATTTTTTTTCCTGCCAGAACAACAGAAGTTTTAGTTTAAAGTAATGTCAAAGCAAGAACTGGCTCAAGTGAAAGGCAATTGAAATGTGTGAGAGATGTGGAAAACCTGAGAGCACTTGCCCTGTTTGCAGGCATCCAATTCAATTTATAAGACCCCACAATCCTGACCTGTCTGAGGGTATCAGTTTGTGACCTCCATGTTGTTCTATCTGGCAGTATCCAACTCAGTTAATTTCTAAGGAGTCTGGCTGGGTGGGATTCTAAAACAAACTCCCTCAAGGTAGGTGGGAGGATCCTTCATATGTGGGAAAAGGGGCAGATTGATGGAACTTGATAGGATATTAGCTTTCCTTTTCCATTTAAAGCTTCCTTGATAAGTTTCTGTTCTCTTGCTTAATACCAGACTTTATTCCATCCTTTCCAAGGGGTCTAAATCATAAAATGCAACTCTTTAATTACCAATGCTTCACTGAAAAGACAAAGAAAGGAATTCTACAGGGCAATGTCTTGAATTCAGTGAGACAGATATGAAACCCATATCTTTCCTGTGAGGGAAGCAACTAACAATCATGAGTCAAAGATTCGACTGATTGTTTCTTTTAGCTGTTGCCATTTAGTTGTCAACCTCTTTTAGATACTGACTTTTAACTGTGGTGCGATGTCTCTCAAGATCAAACCTGGGCTATTGACCTATGAACAAAGAACACCTTTTAAACAAATTCATTCATTGGAGCCAGGGTAACCCTTCTGTTGTCAATTAAAATAAGTGGTTTCCCTCTTTAATAAAATAAAACAAACAAAAAAAGTAAAAATGTACATATAAAGCAGGGTGTCCAAACTTTTTTCAACGTTTTTTACCAAGGGCCATATGCGGTACAATACACAAACAGCCGAGTCACTCACTGGAGGTGAAGTACGTATTGCCTCACCTGGTTTAAGAAAACTAAATATATTTTTGGAATTTGCTGCAGGTCTATTAAAAATGGATTGCAGGCCACAGTTGGCCTGTGGGCCGCAGTTTGGACACCCCTGATATAAAGCATTACTTCATTGAAGAGCTTGTACTGAAAAAAAGACAGATCTTCCAAATTCAGTCTTCAAAGAAATAGTCTGGTGCCTAATTATGATTAAATGAAGACAGTTTTGAGGGAATTAATGTGATAAAGATAGAGAGAACATCTTTTTAAAAAGTAGTTGACAAGTGAATTAATATTCAACAGAAAATGATGATACAGCAAACAACATATTTGAGGAAGCAGAGAAAAGAAAGACCGGGCTAAATTTCTACATAAAAGAGAAGATACAGCTTTCAAACATGCTTTAGGAAAGCTAGTTTGTGTGAGTGTGACTCAGTTAAATTGTGTGAGGTTAGCTCCCTCTATTCTAGTGGAACATATTTGTTTTTAAAAATAAACGTTTTCCAGAAACAAAACTTACTATCAGAAATCATGTTTATTAGGCAAGTATCAAATACCAAGGGGCCCTTTGCATTTCTAATGATGTCATAGACAATAGAATAAGGGGGTCACTCAGAATTCTTCCTTATAGAATTTTTTGCAATAATAATCACAGCAACCACTCAACAAGAATGTAATGAACCTCTTTCAGTGTTAATTACTGAGTCAAGGACAGGGGCGATTCAAGGTTAGGGGTAGCATTGAGGACTGAAAACATATAAGGGTTCGAGGGAAGTACACATTACAACCCAGTATGATTGAAGGTATAAAACTGTAATTATAGAATTAGGTATTGAGTAAAATTATACAAACCAAAGGCAATGAAAATGCTTAAGAAATATAAGCTAATTGGGGGCTATGATAGTTCAGAAAAAAATCGTGAAAGATGGCTGAAATTCCTAGGTTGAGGGGAATATGAGGGGGTATGCCAGGTTTGGGAGGCAAGGTGAACAAAGGCACAGAAGCATTAGCATGGTATGTGTGAGCACATATAAAAGACCTCAGGTGAAGCTCTGGGTTGGAGAAAAGACTGGGTAGAAAGGTTGGGGCAAATCATAGAGTCTCTTCAGGTAGCTAGAGCCTTCTTCCATCAAATTGAGGTTAAAGTACTAACAATGTTAACTCATTTCAACTCTACTTTTTTCTCACTTTTATGTGTGAGATAGAGTTTGGCTCAAAACAAAATCATAGAGAAGTGTTCTGTAATGAGAGTTTTGTCCAAGTTATTACTGGTTAAAATTGTAACAACTAATTAAATGCCAACCAGCACCAATGACCTTCCACCTTTTAAACAAACATTTCTAAATAAATAAAATATCAATAATAGGTATATATATATTCAGTGTTATTATAAAGGAAAAGTGAATATGCTTACATCAATTACAAATTAAGACAGAACTAAGAATCTAAACTTTCTAGACCCTCATTCCATCCAAACCATACTATATGAAGTTGTTTGATGTTCATTCTAAACAATACGTTAGTTTAAATGTGGGTTTGATTATTTTTTTCCTGTGAATATTAATGTAAATTCCCTTAATGGACTTTGTATAACGCAGTGCCTGACTTTAACAGCAAGTAGAAAAGGGCAAGACAACCAATGTTAACACAAAAAACTGCTTTACCTTTTCACTTAACTTCGTAGTATAGTATAAAGTATTGCTTCCTGGGATCACAGGCAACTTGACCCCAAGAGGCAGATCCAGTAGTTGAGACGCTCCGACCCCAGGAAAGCGGGTTTTGTGAGCACCCTGTCAGATAACAATTGGTGAGTTGTCTTTCCTTTTAGGCATTACTCGTTTAGTTTAGGCCCATCTACTCCTACTTTAACCAGAGGAAGCAAACGGCCATGCAGTCCGTGTAGGGCCCGCCCTGCCAGACAGCCCCCAAGGCCTGTTGCCAAGTCACCAGCCAGTTGTGGCCAGTGCCACCTGCTGCGACGCATGAGGGCGCCAGAAGCAGACAGTGACCAAGTGCGGGACTCCTCAGTGGCTCTCCCTGCCCCGCCCCACCTGGCCCTTGGCCAGGTGGAGGACGAGGACACCAGACCTCATGCCACTCACATCTCCGCACTTCTGGCTGTCTGCTTCCAGGCTGCTGGCGGCTGTCTTGGTGGCGGCGACGTTAGCAGCCTTGGAGCAGGCGCTGAGGTACAGCTCCATAGTGGGCCGGGGCCCCAGTGCCTCCCTGCCGCCCGCCCCTCCCTCCTCCCCTCACGCCGCTTCCCTGTCGCTGTCCCTTGGTCCTGCCTGAACCAGGAATGACCAGTACCCCGCGCGTGCTCTATGCCCCACTCTCGCAGCGTTCCAGGCCCGAACCTGAGGCCCCCAGAAGGGCGGAGCCCTCAGAGGGTGGCCCCCTAGTGATTGAGGCTTGAGCGCCCAGAGTTGGGGAAATCAGTCTAAGCGGCCCACCGTCGGAATATAATTTCTCTATGACACCAGCACGCCTCAGCCAAACCAAACCAAAATCACAGCGTATAAAACTTTGCTGGCACATAGCTGGCTAATTTCAACTGGCCTTCAGGGAGGTATGGGTCTGGAAAAAAAATCCAGGAATGACTGCGTGGTCCTTTCCAGGACCAGGGGCCTGGTTTCTACGTGTCCCCCTCATAGTCACTATGACCATAACCTGTCCCAGGTCCCCACAGCCTCTTCCCTCTCCAGATCCTACATAACATACATTGGCTTTCTTAGGGGCTCATTGCCTTCCTCCCTATAGGGAGGTCCTCCTCGCTATAGTCTTCCTCTTTTCTTTTTAGCTCCCTTCTCTCTCTACCCCTCTCCTCTCTGCCTCCCTTGCTTTCTCCTATATCCCTCTTTATCCCCCTCTCAACCATCCAGCTAAAATTTATCAAGTGCCTGACACTTTGGGACCAGTCATTGAGTTGGGCACTGAGGATTCAGCAATGAATGAAATATGACCCTTTTCTTCAAGGAGCTAAGTAGACTGTGAGTAGTTAAGGGCAGAGACCTGATTTCAGGAATTTAGAGTTAGCCTCTTAGGTTCCTTGGCCCACTGTTGTTCTCTGTTATTTCTTGGCCCTTTAGTAGCAATTCCCATCATTTATTGAGAATTGACTAATTCCGGATACTGTACTATTAGGTTAGTGCAAAAGTAATTGCGGTTTAAAAGGTTAAAAATAAATGCAAAAACTGCAATTACTTTTGCACCAACCTAATAGATACCACGTTTCATCTTGATAACAGCCTTGTCAATAATTACCCTTTTTTTCCCAAAGATTAGAAAAGAATGATAATCACTGTTAAAAGTATCCCCACAGGCAGTTTCTTAATCAATATACTCCACTTTTTTATCTGCTCTATTTGTTTTAATGTTACTCATGTGCTTAGGACTCCTAAATTTGAAATCTAACCTTGGGATACCAGCTCCCCAAATGGATGTCTCACAAGCATCTCAAATCCAGCATACTCAAATTTCAACCCACCCCCTTCATCAAAACAGGACAAAACAAAAGCCCTGTTCTTCTTTCTGCATTTCTCATCTCAGTGACAATACCTGTATTCACCCACACCAGAGCTGAGAAATGCTCCTAGACACTTCCCTTTCCACTTATTCCCCACATTCATTTGATCCCTTGGTCCTACTGATTTTTTTTTCACTGA
Organism: Rhinolophus sinicus; assembly: GCF_036562045.2. Lineage (NCBI taxonomy): Eukaryota > Metazoa > Chordata > Mammalia > Chiroptera > Rhinolophidae > Rhinolophus > Rhinolophus sinicus. The sequence goes on along the minus strand of NC_133765.1, from coordinate 31,237 downwards.
AATTAATTGGTCCTCTTTTATCTATCTCTACAGTACTCACCCAGGTAAATCACTCTTGTTTTTTTTTGGTCTGTGTGATTGCCATAATCTTATAGCATCTCCCTGCCACCATTTATACCAACAATCATCTTTTATCATATTGATGTTTGATGTCATTTTTCTACCCTGCCTTAAACCCTTAAGTGCCCCCAAGAAGACTAAGCACAAAGCATGAAACAGTCTCTGTGACCTGATCCCTCTATTAGTTTCTTATTGCTGCTGTAAAAATTTACCATAATCTTAATAGCTTAAAACAACACAAACACATATAATAATTGAGGTCAGCAGTCTGAAATGAATCTCATGTGCTGAAATCGTGGGCAAGGCTGCATTTTCTGGAGGCTGTAGGACACAATCTATGTCCTTGCTTTTTTTGGCTTCTAGAAGCTTCCCTTTGCTCCCACTACAAATCCAGGGTGCAGCATCTTCAAATCTCTAATTCATACCTCTGCCTCCTTCTATAATTAAAAGTATTTTGATTACACTGGGCCCATCTAGATGACCCAGGATAATTTCTTCATTTTCAAGGTCAGTTGATTAACCACCTTAATTCCATCAGCAATCTTAATTCCTTGTAGCTATGAAACATAGCATTCACAGGTCTTGGAAATTATGATGTAGACACCTTTGGGGGATATCATACTACTGATCACAACCATCTTTTCCCTTTCAAAGACACAACTTCCCTGTACCACCTCTCAAAATTGAACTTGGAATGATGCAGAACTCTTTGCAGTTGGTTCCCTACACTAAACAGGTTCGAGTCTCTGTGTCTTCGCTGTTTTATTCCTTCTGCCTGGCAGGACTTTGCACATCATTGCGTGGCTAATTTCAATCAGCCTTTTGGACTGCTTAAGTATTGTTACCTCTAGAAAGGCTTTCTGACATTTTAAGCTTTGCCAGTTCTCTTCCTCTGTGCTTCCTTCTATAGAGCACTTTTCACATTATATCAAAATATCTCTTTACCTGTCAGTCTCCCTGTAATAGAATGGAAACTCTTTGAGAGCAGGTTTTTGCTCCTTCAACTTTATATGTACAGCAGTTAGCAATAGTTCCTAGCAAGCATTTAGTAAGCCCTAAGTATATCTTTGTTGTCCTTAGCTAGGCAGACCTGACTGAGACTCCACTGAAAGGTTTTAATTTTAAAAGATTATTCTGGTAACAATATGGAGAGTGGGCTTGTGGGAGAGAGACTGGAGGCCTGGGAGATTTCATGATATTTAGTTATATAAGCAAGAAACAATCACATACCCAACTAATGAGTCAAAAGCAATTGGAATGAAGGGGACAAAGTGGATTTGAGAGACATTTGGGGCAACATTGTCATAACTTTGAGTTCTTCCTCATCTCACCTACTTTAAAAACAACAGAGTTTGAGGAAATGATTGCTGTTGTGAAGCTGACGAGGGTAGATGACAAGCTTGGGAGTGTGGAGGGAACAGTTAAGCCAGAAAAGTAACTGAATCCCCTAAAAAACCCACATCAAATAGGAAAGCAGTTGGGAAGCCAGAATAGATTGGCAGCAATCTGTGATATAAAGAAAGATTTGTTGCACTCTTGGAGATGTTAGAATAATATATGTTTGACATTTTATGAAGTTTGGGGTCTTGCAGAGACTGTATTTATTGGTATTTGCTTCATAACAAACTATTCACAACATTTAATGGCTTTAAAAATTATTATTTCTCACAAGTCTCTGGGTTAGCAGGAATTTCTTTGGTCTTTGGGTTGCATTATCTAGGATGGTTTTATTCACATGTCCAGGCCCTAAGATGGGATGGCTGGAATGGTAGAGATTGCTCCACCACTATGTGCAGATATTCGTTTCATCCTCTGGGTGGTTAGACCATGCTTTGTTTTTATTTTTTTTAATTTTTATTTAGAATGTAGCTAACACAAATAATATATGAGGTCGGACAATTGAGTTTGTGAACTTGTTACAATGAGGTTGCTAAGCTTTTTTGATATTAGAGGGACTATTCATTATGATTTGTATCAACTGGACAAACAGTTAACCAAGTTTGCTATTTGGCAGTGCTGAAAAGGCTGCATGAAAACGTTAGATGACCTGAACTTTTTGGCAACAATTTATGCTTCTTGCATCGCAACAGTACACCAGCTCACATGGCACTGTCTGTGAGGGAGTTTTGAGCCAGTAAACAAATAAGTGTATTGGAACTTCCCTCCCCACTTACCTGATCTGGCCCCCAATGACTTCTTTCTTTACCCAACTATAAAGGAAATATTGAAAGGAAGACATTTGGATGACATTCAGGACATTAAGGGTAATACAACAACATATCTGATGGCCATTCCAGAAAGAGTTACAAAATGGTTTTGAAGGGTGGACGAGGTCCTGGCATCTGTGATTTCAACCCACCCCCTTCATCAAAACAGGACAAAACAAAAGCCCTGTTCTTCTTTCTGCATTTCTCATCTCAGTGACAATACCTGTATTCACCCACACCAGAGCTGAGAAATGCTCCTAGACACTTCCCTTTCCACTTATTCCCCACATTCATTTGATCCCTTGGTCCTACTGATTTTTTTTTCACTGAAATTAATTGGTCCTCTTTTATCTATCTCTACAGTACTCACCCAGGTAAATCACTCTTGTTTTTTTTTGGTCTGTGTGATTGCCATAATCTTATAGCATCTCCCTGCCACCATTTATACCAACAATCATCTTTTATCATATTGATGTTTGATGTCATTTTTCTACCCTGCCTTAAACCCTTAAGTGCCCCCAAGAAGACTAAGCACAAAGCATGAAACAGTCTCTGTGACCTGATCCCTCTATTAGTTTCTTATTGCTGCTGTAAAAATTTACCATAATCTTAATAGCTTAAAACAACACAAACACATATAATAATTGAGGTCAGCAGTCTGAAATGAATCTCATGTGCTGAAATCGTGGGCAAGGCTGCATTTTTCTGGAGGCTGTAGGACACAATCTATGTCCTTGCTTTTTTTGGCTTCTAGAAGCTTCCCTTTGCTCCCACTACAAATCCAGGGTGCAGCATCTTCAAATCTCTAATTCATACCTCTGCCTCCTTCTATAATTAAAAGTATTTTGATTACACTGGGCCCATCTAGATGACCCAGGATAATTTCTTCATTTTCAAGGTCAGTTGATTAACCACCTTAATTCCATCAGCAATCTTAATTCCTTGTAGCTATGAAACATAGCATTCACAGGTCTTGGAAATTATGATGTAGACACCTTTGGGGGATATCATACTACTGATCACAACCATCTTTTCCCTTTCAAAGACACAACTTCCCTGTACCACCTCTCAAAATTGAACTTGGAATGATGCAGAACTCTTTGCAGTTGGTTCCCTACACTAAACAGGTTCGAGTCTCTGTGTCTTCGCTGTTTTATTCCTTCTGCCTGGCAGGACTTTGCACATCATTGCGTGGCTAATTTCAATCAGCCTTTTGGACTGCTTAAGTATTGTTACCTCTAGAAAGGCTTTCTGACATTTTAAGCTTTGCCAGTTCTCTTCCTCTGTGCTTCCTTCTATAGAGCACTTTTCACATTATATCAAAATATCTCTTTACCTGTCAGTCTCCCTGTAATAGAATGGAAACTCTTTGAGAGCAGGTTTTTGCTCCTTCAACTTTATATGTACAGCAGTTAGCAATAGTTCCTAGCAAGCATTTAGTAAGCCCTAAGTATATCTTTGTTGTCCTTAGCTAGGCAGACCTGACTGAGACTCCACTGAAAGGTTTTAATTTTAAAAGATTATTCTGGTAACAATATGGAGAGTGGGCTTGTGGGAGAGAGACTGGAGGCCTGGGAGATTTCATGATATTTAGTTATATAAGCAAGAAACAATCACATACCCAACTAATGAGTCAAAAGCAATTGGAATGAAGGGGACAAAGTGGATTTGAGAGACATTTGGGGCAACATTGTCATAACTTTGAGTTCTTCCTCATCTCACCTACTTTAAAAACAACAGAGTTTGAGGAAATGATTGCTGTTGTGAAGCTGACGAGGGTAGATGACAAGCTTGGGAGTGTGGAGGGAACAGTTAAGCCAGAAAAGTAACTGAATCCCCTAAAAAACCCACATCAAATAGGAAAGCAGTTGGGAAGCCAGAATAGATTGGCAGCAATCTGTGATATAAAGAAAGATTTGTTGCACTCTTGGAGATGTTAGAATAATATATGTTTGACATTTTATGAAGTTTGGGGTCTTGCAGAGACTGTATTTATTGGTATTTGCTTCATAACAAACTATTCACAACATTTAATGGCTTTAAAAATTATTATTTCTCACAAGTCTCTGGGTTAGCAGGAATTTCTTTGGTCTTTGGGTTGCATTATCTAGGATGGTTTTATTCACATGTCCAGGCCCTAAGATGGGATGGCTGGAATGGTAGAGATTGCTCCACCACTATGTGCAGATATTCGTTTCATCCTCTGGGTGGTTAGACCATGCTTTGTTTTTATTTTTTTTAATTTTTATTTAGAATGTAGCTAACACAAATAATATATGAGGTCGGACAATTGAGTTTGTGAACTTGTTACAATGAGGTTGCTAAGCTTTTTTGATATTAGAGGGACTATTCATTATGATTTGTATCAACTGGACAAACAGTTAACCAAGTTTGCTATTTGGCAGTGCTGAAAAGGCTGCATGAAAACGTTAGATGACCTGAACTTTTTGGCAACAATTTATGCTTCTTGCATCGCAACAGTACACCAGCTCACATGGCACTGTCTGTGAGGGAGTTTTGAGCCAGTAAACAAATAAGTGTATTGGAACTTCCCTCCCCACTTACCTGATCTGGCCCCCAATGACTTCTTTCTTTACCCAACTATAAAGGAAATATTGAAAGGAAGACATTTGGATGACATTCAGGACATTAAGGGTAATACAACAACATATCTGATGGCCATTCCAGAAAGAGTTACAAAATGGTTTTGAAGGGTGGACGAGGTCCTGGCATCTGTGCATAGCTTCCCAAGGGGAGTACTTCAAAGGTGACCATAGTGATATTCAGCAATGAGGAATGTAGCACTTTTTCTAGGATGAGTTCGTGAACTTAATTGTCATGCATCGTATAAATTTGGCCTAAAATACTTGTATCACAAATTAACAATAATCTTGAACTTGTCAACCTAACTGTACACAAAGAGTTAAGACAGTAGCCTGAGACTGTAGTTCAGAAAAGCCTGCTTACAAGATTATTTCTGGGCTGGCAGCTAGAAATTTGGCAGTTGAACCACTTACAAATGGATAGCACTGATTCACTGTACCTAGACTGTGAAAACAATGTGGTTTATGCTGAACACATGCTTTCTATCTGGGAGTTTGGAATTGTTCTGGGCTGAATTATGTCTACCTAAAATTCATGTGTTAAAATCCTAGCTCACAGTACTTCAGAATGTGACCATATTTGGAAAGAGTGTCCTTAAAGAGGTACTGAAGTTAAAACGAGGTAATTAGGGTGAACCCTAATCTAATATGACTGGTATCCTTATGGGGAGGTTAGAACACAGACAGGCACAGAGTAAAGACCACGTGAAGACACGGGGAGAAGGCCATCTACAAGTCAAAGAGAGAGGCCTCAGAATAAACTAACCCAGCCAACACCTTGATCTCAGACTTCTGGCCTACAGACTTATGAGGATATAAATATCCATTGTATAAGCCACCCAGTCTGTGATACTTTGTTATGGCAGTCCTAGAAAACTCAGCCTAGCTAAACGAACGCTCTGAGTCTCTAGCAGGCACCTTGCAGAAACACTGCACATATTTTACTGCATTTTTACTGCTGAGGAAAAGAGCACGCTTGATATGTTCTCTTGTAGCAGGTAGAGAGAATCCGACCGAAGCCTGTGTATGAATTTCTCCGGACTCCACCTGAGTCTTTATGCCTTCCTTATCTTGTGTATACTTTCCCTGTAATAAAACTTAGAAGTGAGCAGAACTCTAAGGTCCAGGTATTCTTGGAGATGGCAGAAACACTGACCCAGCCAGAAGAATCTTCCCATGAACCAGTTTTGAAATCAGAGTAGAGTTTTTAATTTTTTGACCTACAGTTCCTCTTCTTTTTGGCAGAAATTCTGCATATCTGAATCTTGGTGGTTGTTTAGCCTTACTTTTAACTGAAACCAAGTTGGGACTCTGCATATAGTTGTATTGTCAGTCTCATCTTGTTTGTCTCATCACAATAAAATGAAAATTCTTTAGGGAAGAATGTTGTCTGTCTTGTTCAATATACTCTTCAATAACTAGAAGAGTGCCCAGTAATTATTATTAAATTGAAAGGACTCAATAGTAGGTATTCAATAAATACCACGTCAGTAAATGAGTGAATCGATTATCTTTTCTTTCCTCTTTTTTTGGTCACTGCTTCATTGTACAGTGTCAGTGCTTGCTTTGGGGCGTCTTCATTCTTTTTTTTTTAGCATTTCTCAGTGAGCAGTGATCCTTGCATTGACACTGTCTTCTTTTCTGTGGTGTCTCATGTTTTTAACCTCTAATTATTCTTTTCCTACACAATGTTAAGAACATGAGCTATGGAATCGTAAAAAAGTGTGTTATGGCTTGTCATTCATTTTTCTCTCCTTTATCTATTTATTGAATGTGTATATCATTAAATCTGTAGTATTCACTTTGCTGCAACTTTCTTTGACTGCAATAGAATATTTAAATTGTGATTGTCCAGATCTCATACACTGAATCTTATAAAGTCTATGAGTATCTGCAGATTAAACCTAGTGCAGGGCCTACCAATCTGTATAAAGATGTAGTTATTTTGTTAAATGGAGGATGAAAAAGTAACTTGTGAAATTAACTCAGTGGATCTAAATCAGTATTTTTAAAGATAAAGCAAAAGAGAAAAGAAAGAAAATAGTGTCTTTTACATTTAGCAAGAGTATTACTTGATGCAAATTTTTAAAAATTATAGCTGTATAATTTACATACTTTGTATATGTAATATGTGTATTATAAATTTAATGAAGGGAAGTTTGAAATTGACACACGATAAAGGATTATGAGTGTTTATATTTCAGTAAAAGTAGTTTAAAAGTAAAGATCCTTCAAAATTTTAGAACAGAAAATTTTTTTGGACATCATTTTAAAGAACTCATTTATTTTATGAATAAGGATACAAGGAATCAGTAAAATAAAATTACTTTCCAAAATTACACAATAGACTAGTGAGAGGTTTAAGATTATACTTAAGTCTTCTGTGAATTTTCCATCAAATCATAGAGCTTAGGGAATATAGTGCTTTCTGTTGTCCAAGCATGTAATTTTGGATCTGTTCTACTCGTAAGACTGAAACTGGCATTGAGTTAAGATTACTTTTCAATAAACACATTTGTTATAGTAAGTGGAATCACCATAACAATGTGGTTGTTCTTTCAGTTTTTTTAAAGAATGAATATTCATTTAAATGTTAAATTTAATAAACATTTACTTAATGTTTGAGTAAATGTCTATTAAATTAATAAACACTAAAGTCTCTCTAATTGTAGTTATGTAATTTCTTTACTTTTTTCCTCCTAATATTGAAGTAAGATAAATTTGTTTCTTGTTAACATGGAATAATCGTCACCTTTCATGTAGTTGCTATTTATTACTATTCTGATATGAATGTTCAGAATAAGCACCAATTAAAAGTATTACTACATCCTTATCGTTTTCTGCCAGCTGGTCATTTATATTAGCATTGCAGGGATCACAGAGTTATTTTAGGAAGCAGCTTATTCAGTTATGGTGCTTTTTTTGTTTCTTTGTTTGTTTGTTTGTTTGGGTGGTTGGTTAATTTTTTCACCTAATTAGTGAACAGTCTGAGAAAAGTTTTATCTTTAGTATGGTTTCAAAAGTAATGAAGGTCAGAATAAAAAAGACTTTAGAAGACAGTCTACAGAAGAAAAAAAATCTCTCAATTATTCTCTCCCTCATTGATGGCTTTTCTGTCTGAATTCTACATCGCCTGATACCGGATTCTCACTCCTGTTGTACTAGTGTTTGCATGTTTGTCATACCATTGCCTCTGTTTTAAATCCTTTGTGTTAGATTTTATCTCCTACATACAGAAAACAAAGTTGCATTTGGTTTCGTGAGACAATTTAAAATTTTTAAAAAAATTTAGCAGACTAATCCATTTCACCTATTACCATAAATAATATGTATGTTCTACACAGTCAAATTATTTTATGCTGTTTACTAAGATTCTTTCTTAGTTAACCTTCTTAAAGAGCTTATGGTATCTGTCTTATAAATACTGCTTCTAAGTTTCTTTGATACATTTACACATAAAGTAATAATAACAATATTTTTTAATTATGGACTCACAGGGATGTGCTCTTAATATTTTTATTCTGCCCTAGGGAATGCATATTGAAAAGTGAATAATCTTTCAAAGTTCTGTCTGAATTAAAAGAAAAAGCCATTGTTTCTAGGTGAGATCTTGAAGATACAAAATAGAACATGTTTTATTTGAATAAAAGAAAAAAATTCAGAGAAAGTAGAAAATTCAGAGAAAGTCTGTCATTTAAAGATTAAGTAATTCATATGTCCTCCTTTACATAAGTCTTTCATTTTAAATATGATCTTATTAGTCTCTGATGGGTCTCAATATTAGAAAGGCACGTTTTAAATTTGTTTTCATTTGAAATTTATTGTATCCTGCCTTAGGTAACTTTATTAATCACTGAAATCATTATTTTTGTAGGTACTTAATTGTGTAAAAACAATTATGTCTTGAAAAAACAATCCTTAAAGGAGGCCAGCATGGCTAAAGCAAAGTGAGAGAGGAAGAAAGCAGTGGAAGATGAGGTCATGAATTCCTATTAGAGCCACGTTGGAGACATTCTATCTGTTTTCTACCTGACGTTTCGGAGTTTTAACAATCGCTCATTCCAGTGACACATTCTGGGGTCTCTCTCCCGGAAACAAAGAGCATACCAGGGCCAGCTGTTTCCCCATAATACCTGGAACATCTCTAAAGCTGTCCACAGGCCCAGATGACCGAAATAGCCTCCTGGCTGATCAGCCTGTTCTCACTCCTGCCTCCCTACAATGCATTCTCCACGTAGCAGCCAGAGTGAACTTTTCAAAACATAAATCAGATCATGTTAATCGCCTGATTGAAACCCTGCAATGTTATCCCAGGAATGCAAGGATCTCTAGCTCTATGAAACACCATGTTAACAGATTAAAGGACAAAAACTGCCTGACCCACTCCACTGACACAGAGAAAGCACTCAATAAAATGCAAATGTTTTCATGACAAAAACTCTTGGCAAACTAGAAATAGAACTTCCCTAATCTGATATAAAGGTACAGCTATCGAAATATGAAAGCAAACACTCATATTTAATGGCAAACATTAAAACCCCTTCCACTGGAGTCAGTAAGACAATAAAGGTAATTTCTATCGTTGCTTCAAGTTAGCAATGTCTGGGAGGTCCTAGTCAAGGTGAAAATCCAATCCAACAAATATTTATCAAGTGCTTATTATGTGTAAGAGCAGTTCTCAGGGCTTAAGATTCACCAATGAAGAAAACAGACGAAAATAGCGTTTGGTATACATGGTAGTAAAGGAAGTCAGAAAATAACAAGAGACATTGTTACGGGCTGAACTGTTTCTCCAAAATTCACATGTTGAGGCCTTAACCCCCAGTATTTTAGAATATGACTATATTTGGTGGCAAGTTCTTTAAAGGGGTGATTAAGTTAAAATGAGGCCATTAGGGTGGGCCCTGATCCAACTGACTGGGGTCCTTATCAGAAGAGGAAATTGGGACACACAAGAGATACTAGGGATGTGTGGGCGCAGAGGAAAGAACACGTGAGGACACAGAGAAACACACTATTTACAAGCCAAGGAGCCAGGTCTCAGGAGAAAGCAAATCTGCTGACACCTTGATCTTCGACATCTCAGCTTGCAGAACTGTGAGAAAATGGACTTCTGTTGCCTAAGCCACCCAGTCTGTGGCATTTTGTTATGGCAGGCCGAGCAAACGAATGCAGATATCATAAATAAATTAATTCTGTAGCATGTTACAAAAAAACGAAAACAAACAAACAAATAAATAAAAAACAATCCTTATAATGGAAGATTTTAGGGTGTTGGAAAATAGCTTATTTTTTTCAGTATTTTTTTCTTTTCTTGTTTAGCAGTAAGAAGAATAATACATTTTATTTGCCTAAATTAGCTTTTCTTGTTCAGATACTCACACCAGATTTTATCAAAAGTGTTCAATTATAACAATTTTTTAAAAATATAATTTTGTCTCGTGGTTTAGTTTTGTAAAGGAATGCATTTGCTTTGCTACGAAAGGTATAGACTTGTAAATATATCTTTATGTGATGATTACTGGTATATCAGTGAAATAGTAACAGCTTTAGCCTAAAGCATTGGCGCTGGAAGAAAAGCTGGTGTTCAAAGGGAAGTCCGGTAATGGGATGTGTTTATCCAAAAGGTGGGAACATGAAGAGGGAGCTAATAAAGAGTTTTGCAAAATCTGCCACAGTGGGACAGTATGAGCTTGTAAAGTCATCTGCAAAGTCACTCTGATTAAGGCAGCATGACTGATCTGTGAAAGTAATGACTTCTGCCTTCCATATCACACACAAATTACTTTCATTGGCAAATTGTAACCGAGAGTCATACTGGGAAGAAGATGGCAGAAATAGTAATTCATCCCTACCAAGATTTATGGTAGTGACAAGTACACAAGAGATAATTTAGCACAGTTATAATGTTTTCTTCGTATTTAAAAATGTAAACATTTCATAGAAATAACATAGAAATGTTATTACAAGAACAAATTGGGTTGTCTGTATTTATAACAAAATGAAATATAGTCAAACAGTAAGTGATCAGAACTTTAATATGACACCGTGTTAGTGGTTCCTTTCCAACAGTTTCCCCTGGATTGGTATCTTGGGCATAAAGTCAGTCCAAGTCACAATCTCTCTGAGTATGAATATGGGGATCTTAAAATTATGAAACATAAAATTAAAAACATTTTCTTAGTTAAGTACTGAGCATCACACATTGCCATCAGTATGCATGTCACATGTTTTATGTTTGTTTTTAAATATATTATAACAGTTTCTTTACCTTATTAAAATAAATAGAAGATTTCTATGGGCTTAGTGCCGTCAGTCCTTTCTGAGCCACAAAATTACAATGAAGCAGACCAAAGTATACATGAGTTTGGGCTTGATTTCTTATTGTTCATTTAGTGTTTTCTATTGAATCATAGTCTATGAAGCACAGTATGATCTCACTTATATGTGGAATCTGATATAGCTGAACTCATTAGAGCGGAGAGTAGATTGATGGTTTTCAGGGGCTGAGAGATGGGGAAAACTGGAAAGATGTGGGTCAAAGTTTACAAATTTCAGTTTTAAGATGAGTGAGACCTGAGGATTTCATCTACAGCATGGTGACTATAGTTAATGAAGCTGTACTCTATATTTAAAAGATGCTAAGAGAATATATCTTAAATGTTGTTACCACATACCAAAAAAATGCTAACTACTATGTGAGGTGATACATATGTTAACTGATCTTATTGTGATCAATATCTTACTATATATATTAATATGTATTTCAAATCATCTCATTGTGTACTTTTAACTTACACAATGTTGTATGCCAATAAGTCAAGCTGAGGGGGAAAGAAATTGATGAATAAAATAGATAATATTTTGTAGTTTCTTTGTAGAAGTCTTGTACATACTTTGTTAGAAATATTTCTAGACTTTGGAATGTCTTTGACAGTATTGTCAATAGTGACTTTGAAAATTCATATATTATGCATGAAAGGGTTAACTCAGCATCGCTGTGCTGCACAAGCCCTGCATATTCCCAAGAAAAAACTGTTTTCAAGATTGGCTCTTGGCTGACTGTGGGGACAGAACCCCAAAAACCAGTTTCCAGGCTCTCGGCCTCACATAGAAAGGAGTTGGCTCAGGTAGTAAATGGCCATCAACTGTGACTGGATGGCCATCAACTGTGGCTAGTTGGCCGTCAGCCGTAACCAGTGAGCCATTGGCCACTAATATAACTGCTGTGGCTAGGCTAGCAAAAAAATGGGGGCTAGCAAGAAGATGGTGGCTGAGCCTGCAAGCGGTGCAGTGAGGGTGGAGAATTGTGTGGCTCCTGTTTCCTGTTTCTCCAACCCAGCCACCAGCGAGAATATAGTGGTATAACTCCCCTACCTATGGCTCCGTGGGTGTTCCTTTTTGGCCTCACCATATCCTGCGTTCTTATGTGGGGAGCGGGAACAGAGACCCCACAGGCCTCCCTGCACGACACTGACTCTTGGAAACTGAGCCCTGGTAGGTTTTACCTAAGAATGTTTTTCCAGGCAGGAGTCTTTGAGACATGCTGTACCAGTTTGGTTAGACAGTTTATGTTAAAAATATGATTCATGGGAAATAACAGCTTTTCCTGTAGCAAGTTAAAGCTTGAGTATCTGAGATCAGTTACGCAGGTGCTGCACAGCTAGGTAACTAACCCTCAATAAAAGAAAGCCCTGGACACCTAAACTCAGGTTATCTTCCCTGGTTGGCAACACTTTGCATATGTTGTTACACATTGTTGCTGGATGAATTAATTATGCCTTGTGTGACTCCACTGGGAGGGGAAACACACAAAAAGTGCATGCCTGGTTTCCTCTAGACCTCAATCCATACTTTAGCCTCTGCTGATTTTATCCTGTATTCTTTTGCTGCGATAAGCAATAACGATGAATGTAAAAATTTTTAAGTCTTGTGTGATTTTCTAGCATATCACTGAGCTGAGGATGGTCTTGGGGATCCCCACCACAGCTGGTTAGAAGTGAAATTTGGCCACAGTAGCAGGGAAAGATGCTGTGCATGGCCTCAGTATCATGGCTTTCATTCAGCAAAGCCAACGTAGATATAACCATGGCTGTGTGCCCAACCTGATAGAAGCAGAGACCTACACTGGGTCCCTCGTATGACACCATTCCTGAGGGTTATCAGCCAGCTATGTGGTCGTAGGTTAATTACATTGGACTATTTTCCTCATGGAAGAAGCAGTACTTTGTGCTTACTACAATATACACTTATCCTGGATATGGATATGTCTTCCCTACATACTATGTTTATATCAAAACTACCATCCATAGACTTACAGAATTTCTCATCCACCATCATGATATTTCATACAGCATTGTTTCTGATTAAGGAAGTCACTTCAAAATGAATATCAATGATCCCATGCTCATGGGATTCACAGGTCCCAATAAACTGACATAGCTGTCTTGATAAAATGGTGAAATGGCCTTTTAAAGACTTGGTGCCAGTGACAGGTAGGGGGCAATACCTTACACACTGGTGAAATGTCCTCCAGGATGTGGTATATGTTCTAACTCAGTGTCTAATATATGGTGCTCTTTCTCCCATAGCAAGGATACATTGATTGGTTGAGTAATCAATGGGTAGAAATGACAGTAGTTCTACTTATTGTTCTACTAGTGATAAACAGCAAAATAGTTTCTTCCCATCTCTGCAACCTTAGACTCCGCAGGTCTAGTGGTCTTAGTTTCAAAGAGACGAATGCTTTTCACTAGGAAACATAACAATGATTTCATTGAACTGTAAATGGAGATGGCAGCATGGAGGAATGAGCATCTCACACAGTGGACCTCTCCCAAATAAGGTATTAACAACTTTTGGGGAAAACAAAACACTGTCTGGGGCTCTGTAGTTTTAATAGAGTGATTTTTTTTTAATTAAATTTATTGGGGTGACAATTGTTAGTAAAATTCCATAGATTTCAGGTGTACAATTCTGTATTACATCATCTATAAATCGCATTGTGTGGTCATCACCCAGAGTTAGTTCTCCTTCCATCACCATATATTTGATCCCCCTTACTTTCACCCCCCACCCCCCACCCCCCACCTCCCTTACCCTCTGGTAACCACTAAACTATTGTCTGGGTCTATGAGTTTCTGTTTCTCATTTGTTTGTCTTGTTCTTTTGTTGTTTTTGGTTTATATACCACATATCAGTGAAATCACATGCTTCTCTGCTTTTTCTGTCTGACTTATTTCGCTCAGCATTACACTCTCAAGATCCATCCATGTTGTCACAAATGTTCCTATATCATCTTTTCTTACTGCCGAATAGTATTCTATTGTTTATATATACCACATGATTTTTTTTTTTTTTTGGTGGGGAGGCAAAATGGGGGAATCAATCAACATGGAGTAATTCTCACCATTGTTGCAAAAGGAGCTCCAAAACCTAATCGAAATGGGAAAGCTTTAAAGCTGGAGGAACCAAGTGAAGGCGCTCCAGCAATCAAGAGCTGCTAGAAAGTGAGGAAAAAGTCACCAGAAAGGAGAAAGCCAAGAGAAAACTAGCGAATCATTCATTAACTCAGTCCATGTCACTGAATGATTCCTGAACAAGGCATATGAAGGTCAAAATGAAAGCAGCTTACAACCAAAGATGAAGGAACTGAGGGGAAATTTGAGCTGTCACTCAATGCAGGCAGGAAAGTCAGCAATTTAAGTCTAACAAATTAAAAAACAACAACAACAATATTCTTTGGAGCAATGTAACAGAATTTAGAATGTATCCAACATACTATTCACAATGCTCAGGAAAAAATCCAATTATTCAACAGTTAGGAAAATGTGAACTAGTATCAAAGAACAAAACTATCAACAAATGATAACTACTAATTAACTTATACTACAGTTATCAGACCAAGACTTTAAAACAATTATTTTGACCATGTTCATTGGAGTGAAGGAAAATATGCTCATAAGGAATAAAAATATCAGCAAATATCAGCAAAGGAATAACAAACACGAAAGAAAATCCAATGGACATATTAGATCTGAAAATACAGAGATGAGAAGCTCCAAATTCCATGTATAAATTCTGATAAAAATCTCTGGCTGACTCCAAAACATCTATAAGCAGACTCAAAGCAACACACATCAACATGACTAGTCATTAAGGAGATGCCTATTAAAACTACAATGAGATAGTACTACACATCTACCAGAATGTCTAGAATTAAGACGACTGTCAACCTCAAATTTTGGCAAGAATGTGAAATAACTAGGCCTCTCTGGTTATTAATTGGAATGACCAACCAATATATTGTTGGTTCAATGTAAAATGTTAAAACAAACAAACAAACAAACTTTGGGAGGCCCTCTGGAAGCTTTTCTTTCTTTGCTTTCTTTTTTAATTAAAAACACAAACTACTTTTTAATCTATCAGTCCTCTCATGGGTATTTATTCAAAAGAAATAAGACTTATTTCAATAGGATAATTGATAAACAAGTGATATGTACCCACCATTACAATCTCATACAGAATAGACTCAATACCCTCAAAATTCCCTATGATGCACCTGTTTCTCTTCTTCACTCTCTCTTCCGCCTAAACCTCTGCAACAACGGATATTTTTTACTGAATATTTTGCCTTTTTCAGAATGTCATATAGTTGGAAACATGTAGCCTTTTCAGATTGGCTTGCTTCCCTTAGCAATATGCATTTAAGATCCCTCCATGCCTTTTCATTACTTGTTAGCTCATTTCTTTTTATGCTGAATAATATTCCATTTTCTGAATATACTGCAGTTTGGTTATCCATTCATCTACTGAAATTCTTCTTGGTTACTTCCAAGTTAGGGCAATCATGACTAAAGCTGCTCTAAGTGTTTGTGTATAGGCTTTTGTGAGCCATAAATTTTCAGTTTATTTGGCTCAAGTAAATACCAAGCAACACAATTGTTGGATCCTATGATTAAGAGTAATTTTGGTTTTGTAAGAAACTGTACTTTGTCTTCCAAAGTGGCTGAAAAATTTTGCCTTTCCAAGAGCAGTGAATTAAAGTTCCTGCTGCTCTACATCTTCACCAAGATTTGATGTTGTCAGTGTTTTGGGTTTTAGCCACTCTAATATGTACAAGGCGCTATTTTATTGTTGTTTCAATTTGCCATTGCCTAATGATAAAATGCTGTTGAATATCTAGGCGTATGCTTATTTACCATCCATATCTTCTTAGGTGAGGAGTCTGTTCAGATCTTTTGAAGATTTTCAGTTGAGCTGTTTGTTTCCTTATTGTTGAGGTGGGCATTTTTCTATGTGTATATTTAGTATGTTACTGAGTTATTCACATATATTTGATATCAGTTCTAAATCAGATATATGTTTCACAAATATTTTCTCGCAATCTGGGGATTGTCTTTTCATTTTCTTAGCAATGTCTTTTGCAATGGAGGTGTTTAATTTTATTAAATTACAACTCATTCATTTTTTTCTTTCATGGATAATGCTTGGCGTTGTACGTAAGAAGTCATAACCAAATCGAATTTTCAGCTATGTTATCTCCTAGTAGCTTTATAGCTTTTTCTTTAAATTTATTGGGGAGACAATTGTTAGTGAAATTACATAGGTTTCAGGTGTACAATTCTGTATTATATCATCTATAAATCCCATTGTGTGTTCATCACCCAGAGACAGTTCTCCTTCCATCACCATATATTCGATCCCCCTTACCCTCATTTCCCACCCCCCACACCCCACCCCCCTTACCCTCTGGCAACCACTAAACTATTATCTGTGTCTATGAGTATCTGTTTCTCATTTATCTTGTTCTTTTGTTGTTTTTCGTTTATATATCACATATCAGTGAAATCATATGGTTCTCTGCTTTGTCTGCCTGACTTATTTCACTTAGCATCATACTCTCAAGATCCATCCATGTTGTCACAAATGTTCCTATATCATCTTTTCTTACCGCCAAACAGTATTCCATTGTGTATATATACCACAATTTATTTATCCATTCATCTATTGAAGGACATTTTGGTTGTTTCCATGTCTTGGTCACCGTAAACAAAGCTGCAATGAACATTGGAGCACATGGCTCTTTATGTATAAATGTTTTCAGACATTTTGGGTAGATACCCAGGAGAGGGATTGCTGGGTCATATGGTAATTCAATTTGTAATTTTTTGAGGAACCTCCACACTGCCTTCCATAACAGCTGCACCAGTCTGGATTCCCACCAACAGTATATGAGGGTTCCTTTTTCTCCACAGCCTCTCCAACACTAGTTACTATTTGCCTTGTTGATGATAGCCATTCTGACTGGGGTGAGGTGATATCTCATTGTGGTTTTATTTGCATTTCTCTGATGATTAGTGATGTTGACCATTTTTTCATATGTCTATTTCCCATTTGTATGTCCTCTTTATTTTGTCGATGGTTTCTTTTGCTGTGCAGAAGCTTTTAAGTTTTATATAGTCCCATTCGTTTATTTTAACTTTTACTTCCATTGCCTTTGAAGTCAAATTCATAAAATGCTCTTAGAACTCCAGGTCCAAAAGTTTAGTACCTATGTTTTCTTCTAAGCAGTTTATTGTGTCAGGTCTTATGCTTAAGTCTTTGATCGATTTTGAATTAATTTTGGTACATGGTGACAGACAGCAGTCCAGTTTCATTCTTTTGCACGTGGCTATCCAATTCTACCAGCACCATTTATTGAAGAGGCTGTCTTTGCTCCATTGTATGTTTTTAGATTCTTTGTCAAAAATTATCTGTCCATATTTGTGTGGTTTTATTTCTGGGTTCTCAATTCTATTCCATTGGTCTATGTGTCTGTTTTTCTGCCAATACCATGCTGTTTTGACTATTGCAGCCCTGTAGTAGAAGCTAAAGTCAGGGAGTGTGATACCTCCAGTATTATTCTTTTTTCTTAAGATTGTTTGGCTATTCGGGGTCTTTTGTGGTTCCAAACAAATCTGATGATACTTTGTTCTATTTCTTTGGAAAATGCCATTGGGATTTTGATGGGGATTGCATTGAATCTGTATATTGCTTTGGGTAATATGGCCATTTTAACTATGTTGATTCTTCCAATCCATGAGCATGGAATGTCTTTCCATTTCTGTCTTCTTCAATTTCTTTCGAACATGTCTCATAGTTTTCAGCATATAGGTCCTTCACATCCTTGGATAAGTTTACTCCGAGGTATTTTACTCTTTTTACTGCAATTGCAAAAGGAATTTTTTGTATTTCTTTTCTGATATTTCATTGCTAGCATATAGGAATGCAATGGACTTTTGTACGTTGATTTTTGTAGCCAGCAATTTTACTGTATTCATTGATTGTTTCTAATAGCTATTTGGTGGAGTCTTTAGGGTTTTCTATATAAAGCATAATGTCATCGGCAAAGAGTGATAATTTAACTTCTTCATTCCCAATTTGGATGCCTTTTATTTCTTTCTCTTGCCTGATTGCTCTGGCAAGGACTTCCAACACTATGTTGAAAAGCAGAGGCTGCAGGGGACAGCCCTGTCGTGTTCCTGAACGTAGAGCAAAGGGCTTCAGTTTTTCACCATTAATCATGAGATTAGCTGAGGGTTTGTCATAGATGGCCTTTATTATGTTAAGGTATATTCCTTCTATACCTATTTTATTAAGTGTTTTAATCATAAATGGATGTTGCTCTTGTCAAATGCTTTTTCTGCATCAATTGATATAATCATATGATTTTTGACCTTTATTTTGTTTATGTGATGTATCACATTGATGGATTTGCGTATGTTGAACCATCGTTGTGCCCCGGGGATGAACCCCACTTGGTTGTGATGATTAATCTTTTTAATGCATTGTTGTATTCGATTTGCTAGAATTTTGTTGAGGAGTTTTGCAATGTATTCAACAGAGATATTGGTCTGAAGTTGTCTTTTTTTGTGTTGTCCTTACTAGGTTTTCGTATGAGGGTAATGTTGGCCTCATAAAATAAGTTAAGGAGTACTGTCTCTTCTTCAATTTTTTATAAGAGTTTGAGCAGGATTTGTACTAGATCCTCTTTGAAGGTTTGGTAGAATTCACTAGTGAAGCCATCTGGTCCCGGAGTTTTGCTTTTGGGAAGGTTTTGGATGACTGATTCAATTTCGTTACTGGTGATCGGTCTGTTTAGATTTTCCAGTTCTTCATGGTTCAGCCTAGGAATGCTATATGTTTCTAAGAACTTGTCCATTTCTTCTAGTTTATTGAATTTGGTGGCATATAGTCCTTCATAGTATTCTTGGATGATCCTTTGTATTTCTGTGGTGTCCGTGATAACTTCCCCTTTTTCGTTTCTGATTTTGTTAATTAGTGTCTTCTCTCTTTTATCTTAGTGAGTCTAGCCAAGGGTTTGTCAATTTTGTTAATCTTTTCAAAGAACCAGCTCTTTGTCACATTAATTTTTTCTATTGTCTTTTTGTTCTCTATTTCATTTAGTTCTGCTCTGATTTTTGTTATTTCCTTTCTTCTGCTGACCTTGGGTTTCACTTGTTCTTCTTTTTCTAGTTCTTTAAGGTGTAACATGAGATTATTTATTTGGGATTTTTCTTGTTTCTTGAGATAGGCCTGTAATGATATAAATTTCCCTCTAAAAACTGCTTTCGTGCATCCCAAGAATGTTGGTAGGATGTATTTTTATTGTCATTTGTTTCTATGTATCTTTTGATCTGTCCACTAATTTCTTCTTGACCCAGTCGTTCTTTAAAAGTATGTTTTTTAACCTCCATGTATTTGTGTTTTTTCCCGCTTTCTTTTTGCAGTTGATATCCAATTTCAGAGCCTTGTGTTCAGAGAATATGCTTGGTATGATTTCAATCTTCTTAAATTTGCTGAGGCTGATTTTATGTCCCAATATATGGTCTATCCTTGAGAATGTTCCATGTACACTAGAAAAGAATGTATAGTCTGATGTTTTAGGATGAAGTGCTGTATAAATGTCAATTATGTCCATTTCATCTAATGTGTCATTTAGGGCTGCTATTTTGTTATTTATTTTCTGTTTGGATGATCTATCCATAGCGGTCAATGATGTATTTAAGTCCCCTAGTATAATTGTGTTTTGTTCAATTTCTCCCTTTAGTTCTGTTAGTAGTTGCTTGGTATGCTTTGGTGCTCCCTGATTGGGGGCATGAATATTGATGACTGTTATGTCTTCTTGTTGTATAGTCCCCTTCACCATTATGAAATGGCCATCTTTGTCTCTTGTTATCTTTTTCACCCTGAAGTCTGTTTCATTTGATACCATTATGGCTACACCTGATTTTCTCGGGGTACCATTTGCTTGGAGTGTCAATTTCCACCCTTTCACTTTGAGTCTATGTTTGTTCTTGTAGCTGAGATGTGTCTCTTGGAGACAGCATATGGTTGGGTTTAGTTTTTGATCCAATCTGCTACACTGTGCCTTTTTATTGGTGAGTTCAGTCCATTTACATTTAGGGTGATTATTGATATGTGAGGATTTCCTGTCATTCTATCTTGAGTTTTTTGGTAAGGCGGTGTCTCCATTGTTTCTTTGCCTTTTTGTTGTAGTCTATTATTTCTCGGTGGTGGTATTCTATGATGTTTCCCACTGTTTCTTCTTTTATTACAGTATATATTTCAGTTCTGGATTTTTTTTGAGTTGTTACCCTTAAGTTTATGTAAAAGAAAGTTTGATATTTAGAGTATTCCATTTTCTTCAGCACACTTTCTCCATTCCCATATTCCGGTTCAGGCCTTTACTGTCCCCCTTTTTATGTTCTGGTTGCCATAAATTGTCTCTGTTGATGGTGGTCGAAGAGCCTCCTTTAGTATTTCTTCTAGTGCAGGTCGTGTATTAGAAAATTCCCTCAGCTTCTGTATGTCTGGAAAGGTCTTTATTCCTCCTTCATATCTAAAGGATATCTTTTCTGGATATATTATTCTTGGCTCAAAATTTCTCCCTTTCAATAGTTTGAATATTTGGTTCCACTCCCTCCTGGCTTATAGAGTTTCTGCTGAAGAATTTGATGATAATCTAATGGGCTTTCCTTTGTAGGTTACCGTCTTCTTTTCCCTGGCTGCCTTGAGGATTCTTTCTTTGTCGTTGATTTTAGACAGCTTCAATACAATGTGCCTTGGAGAAGGCCTGTTGGGATTGAGGTAACTAGGTGTTCTATTTGCTTCTTGGATTCGAGGGTCCAGTTCTGTCCACAAATTTGGGAAGTTCTCATCGACAATTTGTTTGAATATATTCTCTGTTCCCTTCTCTCTTTCTTCTCCTTCTGGTGTGCCCATTATTCTTATATTGCTCTTTCTGATGGAGTCAGAAAGTTCTTGTAGAGTTCTTTCATTTCTTTTAAGTCTCAAGTCTCTTTCTTCTTCTATCTGTGTCATTTCCAGGTTTCTATCTTCGATGTCACTGATTCTTTGCTCCATCTGGTCAACTCTACTACCTAAGCTGGTTATTTCATTCTTAATTTCTTCTATTGAGTTCTTAATCTCCAGAAATTCTCTTTGGTTCTTTTTTAAAATTTCAACCTCCTTCGTAAAATGCTCTTGTTGTTCTTTGATTGCGTTTCTGAGTTCATTTAACTGCCTATCTGTGTTTTCTTGCATCTGGTTGAGTTTTTTCAGAACTGCAATCTTGAATTCTCTGTCATTTAAGTCACATATTTCTGTTTCTTTAAGTGCCTTTTCTGGAGACTTTACTTTCTTTCCGAGCTGTCTTGTTTCCTTAGTTATTCATGGCAATTACTGATTTACTATTTCTCTTCCTAGACATCTACAGGAGTTGCTCTTGCAACAGGTTGATAGGAAGAGGTCTTTCTTTTGTTTTCCAGTACTTGTTGGTAGAATGTTTTATTTTCTCTCCGACTGCAGCCGTTTTTTTTCTCTGTCATATGGTAGTGCTATGTTTTCTCTGCACTATTGCAGTTTCTCCCTCAATTGGGTGATTCCCTGGGAGATGGGCTTCTCCTCTGTTAATAGTTCACCTGGGTCACAGGGCGCAGTGTCCGTGTGGGTATGCGGAGAGCTTTTGCAGTTCCAAAGCTCTTCCTGCACCCGTTTCAGAGCCCGTATGTTTCAGCAGTTCTGTTTACCCCTTCAGGGATCCGCCCCGATAAGTGGGGCCAGGGGCGGGGTGAATTGTGAGAGGTGGCCCGGAGCATTGGCTGCGAACACCCCCACAGCTGGTCCTGCCTCCACAGCCCCCTCCCCTTTGCCGGAACTAGTTGGGCTGCGAATCTGTGTCTGGTGTTCACAGTTCTCAGAACAGCAAATATTCTGTTCTTTTGATCTGACACTGCTATTGTTCTGTTTCTAGCACCGGGAAGGTGGCGGCGGGGCAAGCTGGGAGGGTAGGGATGGGGGTGGCTAGTCTCAGTGCCTAAGGCTTCCATTCTCTGCTCTGCAGTGAGGGCTTAAACCATTGTTTTCAGCCGTCTTCCCTCAGTCCTTTCTCTGAGGTCTCTGCCATGAGCGCTGGGTTCAGCCGTGTCATATGCTGCCCCCTCAGTTCTCTGTGCCATAAGCAGAGCCCTAGCAGTCCGAGTTCTTCCCTCTCCCGCAGCTGCGGTCGTTCTGGGATGCAGTGAGCTGGAGCACTGAGCTAGGTCTCTGTCCTGCGCCCGCGCGGCTCTGTCTCCACATTTCTTCCTTCCCTCCTACCCCGCGCGTGCGATTCGCCCACATGTAGGTGACTTTGGTAGTGGGCCTCTTCGTCTTACCTGTCTGCTGTGCAGGGAGTCCTTTGTGGAGTTATTGTTGGTTGATTCGTTGTAAATTCCAGGGGAGCTTTACAGAGGCTCACCTCACGCCACCATTTTTGAAAATACACATCACATTCTTTACATCTGGATTCTCCTCGTTATTCCCTGAACATCCCGTGTACTTTCACACCACGGGGCCTCTATTCATGCTATTGGCTGTATCTGGAATGTCCTTTCTCCACTTGCCCACTCACAAAATTCCTATTCATCCTTCAAAGCGCAGTTCTGTTTACTTTTCTGTGAATCACGTCCTAGTGCCACCCCAGATAGAATGATTTGTTTCCTCCCTTCGGGTCCTACAGCAAGCTTTTTATTACATTATATCAAAGTTGACTACGTCAGGCTTGATAAATAGTGAAAGATTCTGGAACAGGGATGTAAGATCAAGGCAGAGACAAAAACACACAGACACACACAAACAAAAAAACAATAGCAAGAATAAAGTTTGAAGGTTATTTGGGCTTTCACTTATTTATTCATTCAATCAGTATTTATTAAATGCCTACTGTGCATAGGCACTATTCTAGATACTGGAGATAGAGCAGTGAAGAAAACACAAAAATCCATGTCATCATAGAATTTGCAAGCTAGTGAGAGACACAGACAATAAATAAGTAAAACATATAACACATTAGAAGGTGGTAAGTGCTTTGGGGAGGAGTAAAGCAAGGAAAGGGGCAGGGGAGGCATGGGAGTAGGATGGAGAGCAGGATGTTCTGACACTGGATTCTGAGCTTATTCTCAGGGGCCACTAGAAGGTGCCAACCAGAATGGCCTGGAGAGTGTTCCTTTAACTGAACTTAGCCAGGGCTTCACAGGGAATGCAGGGACTCTCAGCTGCCTCACTTCTACCTCTCGCAGTGATGATGATGAGCGAAGACTATCCCTTTAAATTGAGGTGGAAGATGCAGATGAGAAAGACCACCTGAAGACACAGCTGGAAGGGACACACGTCTAGTCATTACATGTGACATTAATTGAACAATGTCTGTACACACAGGCACATGCCCAGCACTTTATGTGGATTATTTCATCTCACCTTTACAGGTTTACAAGGTGAATGCTATTATTACCCCCCTTGTACAGATAAGAAGACTGAGGCTTGGAGAAGTTAAGCATTCTGACGAGGACCCAAGGAGTTTAAATGGTGGGGCTGGTGCCCCAACCCAGGTTGTCTGAGTCTGAGGCCACTATACTGCCTCCCCAAGCCACAGAAGTCTGCATCAGCCAAGAGTCTTGTTCTCAGCGTGAGCCCAAAACATGACCAAGAGCAGAGACAAAGTGCAGCACGAGAGAGCAGTAACAAACT